>NC_139939.1:28997364-29269953 GCF_963454915.1 Gymnoscopelus microlampas
TAACTTTTGTCTTTGGTTGAGATTAAACCGTTTGATCATGAACAAAAAAACAGGGCTGGTCGAAATGTAAATAGTACCCAAAATTATACTGGTGTAACTGCAGCCATCAGATGAAGTCACTGTATTTTTTTTTCTCAGACCCATAAATCTGGTGTAGTGGAAGGTGTATATATAGGGCACTGGGCGAGAGATGAGACCACGGGACAATTGTATCTATTTTTGTGAGATACAGGATTGCCTTTGGAGATAATAAACAGCACTCTGGTTACCAGATGGACAATGGAGCATCCCCACAATTTGCTGGGATTGTCAAGAGGAAAAAGAAGGATTATAACCTTCACTGAAACCCTTTGGAATGCAATGGACAATGAGCAATTATGGTATATATCGGGGCAAAGAACACTGACATAGGATGGTGTTGGCGGTGTGTGTGTGTGTGTGTGTGTGTGTGTGTGTGTGTGTGTGTGTGTGTGTGTGTGTGTGTGTGTGTGTGTGTGTGTGTGTGTGTGTGTGTGTGTGTGTGTGTGTGTGTGTGTGTGTGTGTGTGTGTCTGTCTGTCTGTCTGTCTGTCTGTCTGTCTGTCTGTCTGTCTGTCTGTCTGTCTGTCTGTCTGTCTGTCTGTCTGTCTGTCTGTCTGTCTGTCTGTCTGTCTGTCTGTCTGTCTGTCTGTCTGTCTGTCTGTCTGTCTGTCTGTCTGTCTGTCTGTCTGTCTGTCTGTCTGTCTGTCTGCATGTGTGTGTCTGTGTTGGTTAGTTTCTGAACCTCTCTATATGTAAATGAGGTTTATGGGTACTATGTTGCTGAGTAGTCATCATGCTCCTACCAGGGTGATGAGTGGTGCCTCCACAGTTCATCATAAGACTATAATTCTGTCCCCACGGTCGGGTTCACAGATGTGGGGCCTTCAGCAGCCCCCCCCCCCATCAAGCTTTCTTGTTTTCGACATTTTAGAACTGATCTATCCGTTCATATTCTTGTTGAATTTTGACAACTTTGTGAATGTTTAATCATTAACTGAAAAAAACAAAACAAAAAACAGAAACAAAGGAACAGTTAAACGCCAGTGTTTTAATATGTCTATACAATAAGATAGGATTAGGAATTTAATTCAAAGGTTGGTTAAAATATGTGTCATGACAGTGGGTTTGGCAACGATTTGAACTTGAATGAATTCAGCAAGAGAACTGGGTCAGCCTAAAGATGGGGAGGTGTTCTTTACTTTCTGTATATGCACATCAAATTCCCTGACGTATCAGTGGTGAGATAATCAGCCCAAAACATCAACATTACAAAGTGACCAATGCTTCAAAGATTGATTTTTGGGGGAATTTGCAAAAGGTAGTGGCACCTGAACTGGCAGAATCATACCCACACTTCTTACCGTCAGAGCTAAGTGCATGCACTGAACTAAATTCAGGTAATATTGAAAGGGTTGTGTTTAGTAGGCATTACGTTAGAGATGGTTAAGTTTAGTCATGGGTTTTCTGTGGTTAGAAGGTCTGGGTAAGGATCTGGGCAGGCGGATAGCCAATGGAATTGCGTGATCTTAAATTCCCGGATTCCGAGCTTTTAGAAATTGGGTAAGCCTTCTGGTTCAGGTACCACAACCTTAAGCCTGTCCTTTTTTAATGGAGTTCATGTTACCATCTTATCTATAACTGCATGTTTAGCAGTTACCAATGAATGACATGCTCATATAGTATTTAAAGTACATCATTCTGAATGCTGACTTGTTTACAGTATGTGTCGTCCATTCAGTTTGTCACCACTGCCGCTAAGTAATTGTATGTCTGTGAAAGGGATAATTCAGGGTATTTTTGCTCAGTTGATGTGCTTTACCAAGTGAGCTAGTGCTTTAAAACCTTTAATGTCATATATACCGGTATTGAGATTTGGTCTTCCTTTCACTGACATGGGAGATGATGAGGGATTGGAGTGAAGGACATGAGAATTCACTACTGGCATCCCTGTGTATTCACTGACTGTCAATGCGGATCATGCAGTGTGGCTGCCATCATGTGGTGGATTCATGTAACTTCTTCAAAAAATAAAATGAAGTTGTTTCCGTGGTCTTCTGTTCCATGACATGTACTTCAAATTATCATAGAAAACTTTTAAAGGAAACAAAAACATAATGCTCGTTGTGTATGCATTGTGTAGGTAAGATTTAGTTTTGTAATATATGATCAGAGTATCTGAACCAAATGTGAATGAAGATATTGCACACTGACACTGAATGTTTTATTTTACATGTCAAGTTAATTAACATTAATTTTAGAATAAGTATAAGATCACAATGAAAACATGCAGAATTTGTACTTTAAACTGCTGAGCTTCTTTCAGAATCTCTCTTGTTCTCTGCCCATAGACTTCTGATTAAGAATACAATATGTATATAGTAAGTATGTTTGAGATAAAGTAGCTATATTCACTTTCTACTAATACTACTTAGTACTTTGTCTGTAACTGTCTTATCTGTTATCATGTTATGTGGACCCCAGGAAGGTTAGCTGATGTTATGTATCAGCTAATGGGGGGATCTCTCTCTCTCTCTCTATGGCTCAGTTACTCTGCCCACAAACAGGGGAACGTTGGCCTGGTCGCTCCAGAGTAGCAGGATGAAAGGCCGTAGGGCGGAGAAGGAAGAAAACGAACGGGAGAAGGAGATGGAGGTGGCAGCACCTGCCTCAACTCCTTCTTCATTCAGTGTGAGAAATGCTCTGTGGCGGGAGTCAGTGAGAGAAAGCTTGTCTTCAGAGTACAGACCGCAGAGGTTGGGATCGTCGAACAGTGATGACAGGCCTGTGTTGGGAGAAAGGAGAAGTTTGGAGGCAGGAAAATTGAGCCTGATTAATACTTGGTCAAGTGCCGCTGTCGTGCATTGAAAATAGCAGATGAGAAGCTTGTAGTTCTGCTATTTTCGTCACGTGACATGAGGTATAAATGAGGGCGAGGCATTACGAGGGTACTAAAATTGCATTAATGGGAACGAGGGTGGCGAGTGAGTGAGAAGGCAGAATTAAAGGATAGGAATAGCATACAAAAGACGATGGAGCAATAGCAGAGAGGATGACAGAGAGAAGAGAGATGATGAAAACCAGATGGGCAGACACACTTGACAAATGAGAAGAACTTGAAGAAGTGAAAGTGCTACAAATAGGCTTACTGGTAGACTGTCTGAGATAGAAACCAAATGTCAGACAAACCTAATTTCCTGAGAAGAGAGTTCATTTCCACTTGGATGTCCAGTTTGAGTTTGGGCAAGGTGACCTCGATGGTCTGGGGAGTCGCCGCCTTCAGCTGTGCTATCATTTGACGCACTGCCGTGTCTGTCAACCTCTCCTCGACCCCCTGCAGACCGGACTGTTTGTGGCTCTGAGGCAGCAGAATGTATAGGCTGCTTTCACCGGAGAGAGCCAACTTTACCACCTGTTGGTGAGAAAAAGAAAAGTGAACTGTGTGTATGCTTGTCTACGTGTGTGCGTGTGTGCGTGTGTGCGTGTGTGTGTGTGTGTGTGTGTGTGTCTGTGTGTGTGTGTGTGTGCGTGCGCTACCTTTGCCATGACTTCAGGGACATACGCCATAGGCAATGAGTATTTGGAGCTGTAGAGGACAGGTACCATTACTATGTCACCATTCAATTTAGTAAATTGTGCCTTCTTGGCCTTTGAGTCAAACTTGACCATCCATTGACCTGAAACACACACACAAACACGTTTAAACTACACCAGCTGTACACACACAGTTGTGCACACACACTCAGGCAAAGCTCTGTGGTTGAGGCCGCCCTTGTCAAGTGGATTGATAATGCCTGGTCACATAACGCCCCTTAGCGCGGCCCTTGGTGAGGGAAGAGGCAGAATAACTGGCAGTGAGCCAGGGTTTGAGCGATTTAAAAAGAGCAAACAGTGTTTAAGAAGCTGCAAAGGGAGGCTGCTGAGGCTGACATGGTGTAATGCGATGAATGGCTTCCGGACCAGTGGGGGCAGAAAACATTTGTAAAGCCCATAAGAGTGGAATTTAAAAATGTTCAAGCACCAGCAACATTATATTACCTGATGGCACCCTGACCTACATAATAGATATTATGTAGCTGTTTCATTACTTTATATTCATGTAGTAAATACAAATGTCAATTATTATAATCTGCATGAGAAAAAGACGCATGCACAGACAGACAGACAGACAGACAGACAGACAGACAGACAGACAGACAGACAGACACACAGACACAACTGACCTTTGAAGGAGACAGCGTTGAGGAGCATCAACTGTGTGTGAGCGGGTACTGACTGAACAAGCTGTGTGATTTTGTTGTTGGTTTTCTCTGCCACCCAACTGTTGATCATCGCTGTGTTTGCTTCATCGGTGTCCAGCAGCCTGGTTGGCTCAGCTTCATAGAACTGTACTGACTGGTTGGTAAAGGACTCACTCAGATTCATATCTGAGGAAGAGAGAGCATGATACGGAAAACACAGTGTCAGTGAGCTTCGTGCTGGCAGAGAACACAGATTAGTCTCTTGCTTGCTGGCTAGAATCTCTGCACTGACATCTTTTCCTATAGCATTGATTCCGTATTAGGGATGGGCGATATGACTTCAAATCAATTCATTAATTCAGTAATTATTTCAAATGATTATACTAGTGATTATGTTTCAAACTTGATTATGATTAATCAATGATTAAAACAAATACATATATAGTGAAAATAGCAGATCTCCAAGCTCACAACGCAATGTATGCCACAAGTGACTAATCAGACTAATCTATTTAGTCGATTATAAAAAGTCTATTAGAATACATTTTCATGTCGATTTGTTGACATTAACATTTTACATTTTATTCCTATATCGTACAACTATCGCAGTACAAGGGTTCCCAAACTTTTCAGACCACGACCCCCCAAAATAATCATATTTGAACTGGGGACCCCCCACTCTGACAAGCACTTGGAATTGTACATTTAGTTTGACTCGGTTCCACAGATAAATATTGTGAAAATAGCCGAACTACAAGCTCACAACGCTCACAAGCTCACCGAACTACAAGCTCACAACGCCTCGCACTGCGAGGCGTTGTGAGCTTGTAGATCGGCTATTTTCACAATGTTTGCCCCTTCTTATGTAATATTTGACAATTTGGTATTAAAAAGGTCTTAAAAGTCATTAAATTGTCTGTTTAGAAATGTGCTGGTACCATTTATACACGTATACTGTATACTGTACTGTTGAGTGAGAAAACAATGTTGCACATTGCAACAAATCTAATCATCTGGGGACCCCCCAAAATAATTTGAGGGGACAGTGGTTCATTTTAACCACTGTCATCGTACATGGGTTGTAGTAGATCTGAGACGCAATCTGCAAAGAGTGAAGGAGTCTCTCTTTCAGCTTTTTCATCTGGAGGTGAATGCATCTGAAGTCGTGTGGCACACTGATGGCTCCTTCAATGTCTCTGCGAGTGTCTCCCCTCGCACCTGGTGCAGACAGAAGAGGAAAAAGAAATGGGGGAATGATGCAGAAATGAATGGAACATGACGCAAATTCATTGAAGAAGGTTACTGTGACATTTAGAAGAGGGCATGATGCATCGTTCTCACATCACCAAGGTTTCTTATAAGGACTTTTCACATGTATTCGAACTGAGAAGATTAAGGATAATGTGTAACGTATTTGAGATCATGTACTATAAGCATAATATAGTAACAATAGCCATTTTGACGCAGGGCTACATTGTCTCTTGAATGTATTGCTCAATGGTCCAAGCCAGAGAGACCACTGATTAAAAACCCCACTTTGTAAAAGCTGCAATCCATAATTTTTGTTTTGCCATTTACCAATCTGTATGGTAGAGTACAGTATGTTAATACAATCTAACTAACACAACTGTGGTGGTTGGAGCTGGTCTAACTGCTATTTTACTAAGAATAATTTAGATCCAGTCAGGTAGATCTAGTCAGGTAGGACCACTTCTAGGTGGACAAGGGGTATTACACAAAGCCTAGAGCGTAATATCTTCGATGTCCAAACGGGCTTTCCGTCTTAGCTAGGCAGTTGAAATGTTGTCACTTGTGCGGTAGACCTGGGTTCGGAACCTTGGGGAGACATATCTTACAGACTGCAGCTTTAAAGCTTTGTGTATAGGGGCCCATGAATGTCATGAAATGAATGTCATTACAAAAACATGAACCCTAGTCCACTATGAACTAGTTCAGGCGAACCCCCAACTGACATTCAATGGAACTTAGAGGATTTAAATGAATGATCCATGTAGGGCTGCTTATTCACCAGCTCATTGCGTAATCAATTTCATGACAGAAAGTCTAGTCTAGACAGACAGACAGACTAGTGATAAATCAGCTTAAATGTTCTTACCCAGCAACAGATGGGAGAGGACCATACTGATGCTGATTGGAGAATACAGCAGGTTCTTAGAGGACTGTGATTGGCGGAGGTAGGAATACAGCTTCTGTGAAAATGCTGCCATAGATTCCTCCAGCATGGGCGCCCAGGATCGGCTGTCCTCATCCTGGCAGGGCTCCCATGCTGTGGTGAACCCACTGCATGAATGAGGAGCGATGGTAGGAGCAACTATAAGAAAAGTTAAAAGGCATGAGTAAACGTAAGTCACATAAATGCAGTGGTGGAAAAAGTACTCAAATGTTTTACTTAAGTAAAAGTATCAATAATGCAATGTAGACGTACTCTGTTACAAGTAAAAGTCCGGAATTCAAAATGTACTTGAGTAAAAGTGCAAAAGTATTGGTATCAAAATGTACTTAAAGAATCCAAAGTAAAAGTTTTCAAATAGCCTAGGTATAAAATAAGGCTAAAGTGGTTATAATGTACTGTATGTTTTATAATGTAATAATTTATATCTGCAAAGCAACTAGTCACTAAAGTTTTCAAATAATTGTAGTAGAGTAAAAGTACAATATTTGCCACTGTGATGTTGTGGAGTAGTAGTAAAAGTAGACAATTGGAAATACTCACACAATGGGAATACCTCAAAATTGTACTTAAGTACAGTACTTGAGTACATGTACTTAGTTACTTTACACCCCTGCATAAATGTCACCAAAACTAACAACCTCATCCTTCCATGAATTCTTCAATTGGACTTGGAGGTTCCGCATATTATTAGTAGAGTTTCAAATGTGCGTGCTGAGGAAAAGAGTATCATTGGTCTCTAAATCTACCTTCCACAATCAGCTGGATGGTGTTGAAGTTCTCCCCCTCTGCAGATTCACAGTGGTAAACTCCACTGTCCTCTGTGATGAGCTCCTTAAGGGTGATGGTCTGATCAGTGTCAAGTGGGTCCGCGTATAGCCATTCCAGTCTTTCACCAGGTGTTGAAAGCTCTACAGGAGCCAGTTGCTTCTGCTCATCTCCAGCTTTTTCTTTGGACCAACGTGCATAGGTGTCGTCTTCGCTGGATGTTGGCCGATGGCAGGGCAGGTTAATAGTGGATCCCGCATATGCTTTAAGAGTATAACCAGTGGAAACTGGGGAGAAAAACAAATGAACGTCCCGTCAGTATTGCCAACACATGCTGGGCCATTGCAATTTTCCTTCACAAACTGTAAGTCAGTGATGGAAGAAGTATTCAATGTTATTACTTAAGTAAAATATCAATACTGCAATGTAGAAATACTCAGTTACAAGTAAAAGTCCAGAATAAAAAAATTGACTTGAGTAAAAGTACAAAATATTGGTATCAAAATATATTTGCCTCTGAGATGTAGTGGAATAGAAGTAAAAGTACTGAAAATTGAAAATACTCCAGTAAAGTAAACAAAATACTTCAAAATTGTACTTAAGTACAGTATTTGAGTAAACCTACTTAGTTACTTTGCACCACAAACTGTGTGGTTTGTGCATTTCACAATAATATTATGAAACCCCATTCCAATGCCAATTCGCCCAAATCAGAAATGCTCAACCACATCACCAAGTATACTGAGAAAATACAGATTTTCTATTCCTCACCATCAACTCGGACAGTGTATTCCTTCATCCATTCCATGTTGTTTTCCTCCAGCGTACAAACATACTCTCCCTTATTGGCAGCAGTGACAGGTGAGATAGACAGGTAGAAGTCATCTTTGATTGTTGTAACAGACTTAGAGGAATTGTCAGGAACTGTGACACCTATATGTTTATAAAGAAAAGTTGTTTCCTAATACAGTATGCTTAAGCATCAAGCATATTTTCCAATTACTCTCAAACTAATTTGAAATTTGAAAAGGAAATGTTAAGTAAAACAATGTTGTTGTGATAACAAGAATGTAATTGGACCATTATGTTTCCATGTGATGACAGCCCCGGTGAAGTCTCTGTCTCCTTGGACAGGTAGACAGGGGAGGATCAGGGTGGAGCCATGAACAACCCAGACATCTAAGGCAGAGGAAACCTGAACACAAAGATTTTAGTGTGTATAACAAGTAAGATATAGCACTGATTCTCAAAGTGGGGTCCAGGGACACCCAGGGGTCATTCCAGAGGGACCCCAGCAAAATTAGTAACCGTTTAAACACTTAAGTCCTATTTTATTTTTTCTGTTATTAAAAATTATCAGGTCTACAAGCTCACAACACACGACACGTTATGACCTTGTAAATCTGTTCTTTTTTAAACATGTTGATGACAAATGGGGCTCTGTGGCCAAATATACATTTTGGGGTCCTAATTGGCATGAAAATGTTTGGGAACCACTGATATAGGATATCTAGTTAGTCTATCGTAAAAAGATGAACTGATGTGTCTGACTCTGACTAGTTATTATAGACAATGTAAGTGTATTTATTTATGATAACAGCATAAGACACAAAATGAGTCTTATTGCTGAAAAGGTATGATGAAATGGATCTATTAACAGATTCTTAATAGTGGTTTAGTCTGTGCTGCTTCACTTTAACTTTTTCTTCAAATAGTCTAACATTGTATAGGAGAAATGTGTATTTACCTGGAGGAAGAGCTGGAGCACAAGACAAGGTACAGCTAAATGTCTCATCTGAAGGAGAGAAGGAAGAAAATCAGAATATTTTTGAAAATTTTACAATTTCGTTTTTTTAAGTTTTTACTTTAAAAAAGACAGGGAAAAAAACAGTCAGACAAACAAACATGACCATGAATATAATAGACTCAAATATAAAAACAAACACACTCACTGCAAGAATTTCCGAGAGCAACAGAATAATGTGATCACGACTGCAAGTGTTTTCTGTGCGTGTTTCAGTAAACTGCCACCGATAATGACTAATCTAATATTGTTTATTCAGAGATGTTTGTGTGCTCTATGTGGGATGTGTGACTTACTGGAAATCACATGGTTTCACTTTTTTGGCAACAGTGCCAATTGGGGTCCATCCGTCTATCCATGGATCCAAGACGGTCATGGTCATCTGTCATAACCGTCATGGATGAACTTCAACATAGTGTTTGCACTTTCTCTTTTTTGATCCGTATTTCTACATAAACGTTCAAATTTCAAATATAAATTGCTTACCTTATGTCCACAAATGTTACAATTATGTACGGGGTCTTACAAGTACCAGTATTTTCCGAATTGTTCAATAAAAAGCCTTTTAATCCAATTGGTGGCCATTTTTTTTTATAGAGTTATAATGTATCAGCGTGCAATACACCTCGCGTAGTTGAAAGCATAAAGAGAAAATGGCCACCGATCGGATTAAAATACTTTTTATTGCACAATACGGAATATACGGGTACCTCTGAGGGCCCGTACATAATTGCAACATCTGTGGTCATAGGGTAAGCACTTTATATGTGGAATCTAAACGTTTATGTAGATGTACGGGTTGTAAATTGAGGAAGTAAAAACACTATGTTGACGTTCATCCATGACTGTCATATAATATGTGACAGTCATGTATCAGGGCTAATTGGGCTCATATTTTATATCTTTATAAAAGTCTAGCCTATTTCTGAGTTGACATGTTTAAGTGTAATCTTCCAATAAATATGCACAATGAGCATTTGGCGCAATTTAACTTGAGTTAATATCAACATTCAGTGATTGTTGTTGGTTGATTTTGATTGTAGCGGATTGACTACAGTTGGCCAATCGACATCGCGACGTTCGATTGTATGGACTCGCGAAGTCCATCAGGCAGTGTTGCCATGTCCGCTTATTATAACTCACGTTGGGCTTGTTTTTCTGTAAAGTTGCTTGTAAATGTTGGTTAGTTGCGGGTTGCAGTTCTTTGGGCTTGTTTCTAAAGTCTAGTTGCTTATCGTTTCCTAATGTTGTTTAAACCAGTGAGTGTTTCCAAACATTTTCAAGTCAAGGACCCCTAAATAAATATGTATTTGTGCCAGGGACCCCCATGCAAGATTTGTGTTGGTAAAATGTTTCATGTTGTTTTTGAAAATAGCTTCTGTTGGGCTTGTTCATAGACCTGGTTGCTTATTTCTCTCGCAAAAGCTGGCAACGCTACTCGCAAAGTTCGGGCGGAATCAGTCATATGTAATCGAGCGCCGGATGTAAAGAAAAAGAGGAGATTCCAAAGTTTGGGGAAAGTTTTCTCGCATCAGGAAAAGTTGGAAAACAGACGTTGTTCGTTGGATGGATTTATAAAAAAAAACTTAATTCCAATATGATCATGTAGTTATTTAAACGGACACATCGACGTGGAGTGGCAGACTGGCAGTAAAGTTTGCCATAATAAATCCTTTCAAAGAGAGTAAGTTTAAATACGCCTGAATCATCTGATCGCAGAGCTGTAAAAGAACAAGCAACAATGGCAGCGAGAGATAATAACAGTAGCTACATGGGTTAGCTGATGTTAATTTAGAACAACAATGATTTACTGGTTAGTCTTTAATGTTATTTACCTTAAGAACAACAAGTGCTGGTTCGGTTTAATGTTATTTACCTCAAGAACAATAACAGTACTGGTTGGGTCTAATGTTATTTGCCCTATTACCGTTGAGCTAACGGTCGCCGTGTTGTTCAGATGCGAAAACAACGGGTTTCCATTTATAAGTTCGATTAGATCTTGGCAGTGGTGTAAAAAGTACTCACATTGTTTACTTAAGTAAAAGTATCAATTACAGTCTATGGTATCAATACGGCAATGTAGAATTAGAAAGAAAATACTGTAATTCAACATTTACTTGAATAAAAGTACAAAAGCATTGGTATCAAAATGTACTCAAAGTACCAAAAGTAGAAAGTACTCATTATGCAGAAAGTCCCACTATACAGGTTTTCAGATGTATTAAATGTCTGAAAATCTTTTGAAAATAGCAGATCTACAAGCTCACAATGCATACGCGATCAGCTATTTTCAAATGGCCGAAATAGGGCTGAAGTGGTTAATGTATGTTTTGTAATAATACAAATCTACAAAATAACTAGTAACTGAAGTTTGCAAATAGTAGTGTAGTGGAGAAAAGTACAACATTTACCTCTGAGATGTAGTGGGGTAGAAGTTATTGGAAGTTTTAAAAAAAAGACCTCAAAATTCTTAAGTACATGTACTTAGTTACTTTAGTTTACAGCACTAGATCTTGGCCTATTGCAAATGCAAACCACTTGATCAAGGGGTCGATAGCCACTCCCCATTTAATCCCTGTGTCTGCTAGTGATACATGCGTTTGGCCGTGTTAAACACATTCTATCATGTCATTGAAGCATTTTGAAATTAAAATAATATTAATAATAAATAATGTATTTATTATTCAATCATTTATTTTTCGGTGACATCTGACTCCCTCTACGCCCACAGTGTGCATCAATCCACCAGACCAGAGGGTCTAACATCACCATGGCAGCACAGTTCAGCATCGATGATGCATTTGTGTTGGAGGGAGAAGAGGAAGGAGTCGTGTCTGATGGAGAGTCAGAAGGCTGGAAGAGTGGCAGCAGGGACAAAGACAGAGAAGCAGGAGAGATGACATTTGGTACTCTGTCTTTCACTAAACCCCAGAGTCTCCCGTCACCTGCTGCAGCAGGTTCTCCTGACCACAGTAATATGAAATACCAGGTGTGTGTATAACTTTGTTTATTTCAAATGTAACCAAATGGACCATTACTTATACACATTCAGAGTTACAAATGGATAAATGAACAATCAGGATTTTACTGTGTACTTGAATCCATAACAACAAAGAAACCATCCGCATTCCACACTCACAAACAAATGTTATATATATATATATATATATATATATATATATATATATATATATATATATATATCATTAATGTGCCGCTTTTGAATCCATAACTCAGCTGCAGTCTTCTTTGTTTACTTATGTAGAATCTGGAAAATGAAGATGTATTGGGCAGCAGTGTCAATTCCACTTTCAATAACTTCTTCAAAATCAGGTAGGTCATTGAGAATGATATGATTACATGCTACATGGTTTGTGGCGATGAGATTATATTTATATTTTACAGAAGACTACATAATCTTTGCCTCTGCTTTTTGCACAGCGACCCCGCTAACCTGTCATACTGCAGCTCACAGTGGTCCTTCAGCACCTTGAGTTCTGTCACCCAACTCTCTGCCCACTGCTGCGGGTAATTTCAGGAATGCACACACACAAACATGCACAAGCAGACACATGCAATTGTTTAAAAATAGCACATCTACAAGCTTATGTGTGCTTTCCACTATATACTGTATTTTTTTCTTTTTAAGTTTGAATGTATAAAGTTATTAAATATGTTAAATATTTCTTTGTATATTTAAGTTATTTGTCATATTTGGCCTGTGCAATTTTTGTTTATGAAGCCTAAAATTCAAACAGAAATCACATTTGTATTTATATGTTCCAATGTTGAATGCCAAAAACACAATGAACTCGTTAATTGCAATTACTTGTGTGACAATTAATGGTCAAGTAAAATGTCATGACCGTGACAGCCCTACATGCAATGACAGATATCATACAATGTATACATTCACTGTTCTATTGTTCAGGTGGATGTCTCACCCGTTAGTCAAGAAGAATGGGAAAGTGGTCCTGGCTTCATTCCTTCTTCTTATCACTGGACTAGGTAGGTCTGGTCCTACAAAGAGGCCTTATAGATCATGATACATAGGCATAACCTTTTAACACATTCCATTCTACAAATGGCTTCTAAATCAGTAGTTCTCACACTTTCAAGATTTTTAAAAAATGTTCAAAAATAGCAGATGTACAAGCTGTCAGCTGTGAGCTTGTCTGCTATTTTTGAATAGCCAACGCAAAACATCTAAAATTACACAAATGCTTTCCTGTTTTTAATGAGTTAATACACAAATGAAATGGAAATAATTTGGTTATACTGCATATTGTAAACATATTCCTTTATTTTGATATAGATATACTTTAGAGTTTGCTACAATAAATGGTTATGCAATATTAAACTACCGTTTGTTTGCATTGCCAGCTATGATACGCTTTTGACAGAGTGAACTTTGTCTCCCTTTCAAAGTCTTTATAAACGGGTCTAACGCTGTGCTGTCTTTTCATCTCCTCATCTCACTGTTGTTGTTGTTCATCTGTTTGCTTTCATCCACAGCTCTTATTTTCACAGGTATTGTCATCCAGTTGAACCCAGAAGCAGGTAAGATAGGAAAATGGAGGGGACTCTTTAGGCCATTGCACTAGAGACTGTATCCATGTGGGTCTGAAATTACACCAGTCCTCTACCCCAGATGCTATGACTGCTCTGGATAAATAATTAGATTAGAGTGAATACAAACTATAATAAATGAAACTAAAGTAAGAGATACTTTTTAAAATATTGCAGGCCTTGCTGCAATTCATATGGGCTTAAAAGACTATGAATTCAAAAGGATTTGTTATGCACATCCATATACCAATGTCGCTTGTGCAGGACAAAAAAATCTACATAAAATAATGAAAGTCTGCAAAGGCAGCTGCTGCTCTGGATCATCTTTAATGTGCAAACTACTACAATGTTTCGACCAGCGAATGGTCATCCTCAGGTAAAGACAATTAAGTACCCATAATCCCCAGCATCACGTGAGCACAGCTATACCATTAGGGGAAACTACAAGTTCCATGATCACCCAAAAATGCAAGTGTCATTCAATCTGACACAATAGAAACAAGTACAAGTTTACATACTTACATAAAAATGACACATTCTATACATGAAAATGAGTTAAAAGGATCACAACAAAGGTTACACAGTGGCTCACAATCATGTGTACAAATGACCTCAATACTGCATTTAAATGTTAGAAAAGTATTCCACTGTTGAAGGCACAGAGATGTACAAATATAATGCATACAATCCACACAAACAAGAAGGCAATTTGACATGGATGGACCTGACTGACTGATGAGGCTAGTAGCCCCCAAAATGGTCATGGTCCATATTTTAGAGGAAGGCTGATATCGAAGTCCTTATTTAGACTGATTGACAGCTACTGGACTAGAAAGATTATTTTCTGTTAGAGCCCCAATATACACTAGGTATAGGACATCCTTTTGGATTCTGTAATGATTTATAGATATTCGGCAGTCTGTAAAATACTGGGATTCTAAGATGGTATACCTTCATGAAATCTAATCATGTTCACTTTTACTGTGGTCCTCCTTCTCCATGAGCTCCTATAGTTTTCCGTGGATGGATTTCTGAAATTTAGTGGCGTTTCTTTTTTGTTCGTTTTTGATAAAAGTTACAGTCATTCAATTGTTTCTCAGCTTCCTTCTCACAGTCCTCTATTAACTGGATCACGACCCCTTTCAGCTGGTTATGACAATTGTGGTATTGTTTTTCAGATAGTTGTGGTATCCTTTTTCAAATCCATGAGGGCCTTTCTTTCATCTTATCATGTTATTGTATGTAGACTTTAGTATGTTTTCTTATTTAAGGCTGCATGAACTCTCTCCACCAGATGGCAGTATGTGTCACGTGAGGCATTCCTTCCTTTGAATTGTGTAAACTTGGGTCTGAATATATTGCTCTGGTTACCCATCACATTTTGTCTCCTCAGCCCGTCACTAGGGTTGGGATCCTTTAGGATTCTAACGATTCCGGTTCCTTAACGATTCCCTTTCTCTTCTTCTATTTTAGGAATGGGAAAGCATTCCAATCATCTAAAACAATCACCTATTTTTAATATTTGAAATGCATTTTTGGGTCATCATGAAACTTGTAGTTTTCCCTAATTGTAGCTGTGCATCAAACTGATGCAAAAGGCTTTAAAGTGTTTCAACTGGCCAGCCAAATGGATTATTGGTATACAAGTGATATTACAGTAATTGTACATCTGTTCATGAGTTAATTGTTTATTCACCAAAATCATGAAGGCTGACTTGACCTGTGAGACTGAGGGACCCATGTCAGTCAATTAAGTATATAGGGTTTAAGTAGTTAAGACGGGAGCTGTGCTCATTTATGCTTTAAAGTAATTATACTTGTATTCCAAATTGTCTAGTCACTGTGTACTTACTGAATCACTACTGTCTCTGCAGGTGTTTCAAGTGCCATTTTCTTTGTTCCTGGATTTCTTCTCTTCATTCCTGGGGGTAAACATTTTTATTCCAACCAAAATGTTTTTAACTTGACTTTCGCTGCTTTATTTAATGTACAGTATATTCAGCAATTTAAACACAGCTATTAACAATATTATTGCTTCAATCCCCACTAGTGTACCATGTGATATACATCTTCTGTGCTGTCCGTGGAAGAAGAGGATTCAAGTTCTTCTACTTACCTTATTTTGAAAAATGACTTAATGCTACACTACATGTTGACTATATGAAATTCTTCTTTTACTAGCAATGTTATGAATTTTAATAGTTTCGTTTGTAAAAAACTTTTTTAAAGATACGCTCCTGTTGATGTTTTTGATCATTTTTATCCTGTCGTTATAATGACCACTACTAACACAACCACTCAGTGCCTCGATTACATTTCCACTACAAATACCCACTGTGTATGTGTGTGGAAGAGAAGGAGATTTGCTCTGCCTGTGTTTGTTATGTCACATGTGTGAATAATGACTGTGAAATTGCAATAAACATTTTGTATAGTACTCTGGCATTGTTGATTTTGTTTTCTTCGGTTCACAGTTCTGTCATTTTTTTATTTTAACTTGTATTTAACTATTAAGAGCACATGAGACAGAGTCTCCTTTACGTGTGTGAAAGTGTGAAATTGCCAAGAGGCAGATAAAAAATGACACAGCTTTGTTATCACCCAACAACTATATATTAATGTGCCCCATGGTCTCTTGTACACCTGTGATGATTACCAATATGTTTTACAGTAGCAATTATTAATAATAAAATATTGAAATATTACAGAATAATAATAAAGAATAATTTTTCAAAAGATCATAAAAAATTCAAAAAACATAGTTATCACCCAACAACTATATATTAATGTGCCCCATGGTCTCTTGTAAAGCTGTGAGGATTATGAATATGTTTTACAGCAGCAATTATTAATAATAAATTATTGGCAAGGTAAATACACAACCCAAACCTCTACCAAAGTGGTCTTGCCCTTTAAATACAATTTAAAATACTTGTTTTCATTGAGGTCCTTAGTATTCAATTCATAGTCGTCAAATGGTTTTCATTTAGTCTGTAAGTTATGAATTCATACACAGTAAAAGTCTTAGTGTTAATATAATTCAAATGAGTGTACAATGAGGATTTTACAATGTAGGCTGCAGAAAAGAGAAAAAAAACAACTACTAATGTTGAAAATGCAAAGTCAGACTTTTGGGGAGAAAGGATGCAATTACTGCTCTGCTCTGAGACGCTCTGCTCTGAGACTGCTCTGCTCTGAGACGCTCTGCTCTGAGACTGCTCTGCTCTGAGACGCTCTGCTCTGAGACTGCTCTGCTCTGAGACGCCTCCGCTCTGAGACGCTCCGCTCTGCTCTGAGACGCTCCGCTCTGCTCTGAGACGCTCTGCTCTGAGACTGCTCTGCTCTGAGACGCTCTGCTCTGAGACTGCTCTGCTCTGAGACGCTCTGCTCTGAGACTGCCCGCTCTGAGACGCTCCGCTCTGAGACTGCTCCGCTCTGAGACGCTCCGCTCTGAGACTGCTCCGCTCTGAGACGCTCCGCTCTGAGACTGCTCCGCTCTGAGACGCTCCGCTCTGAGACTGCTCCGCTCTGAGACGCTCCGCTCTGCTCTGAGACGCTCTGCTCTGAGACTGCTCTGCTCTGAGACGCTCTGCTCTGAGACGCTCCGCTCTGCTCTGAGACGCTCTGCTCTGAGACTGCTCCGCTCTGAGACGCTTCTCTCTGAGACTGCTCCGCTCTGAGACGCTCCGCTCTGAGACTGCTCCGCTCTGAGACGCTCCGCTCTGAGACTGCTCCGCTCTGAGACTGCTCCGCTCTGAGACGCTCCGCTCTGAGACTGCTCTGAGACGCTCTGCTCTGCTCTTTTACAGCAGCAATTATTAATAATAAATTATTGGCAAGGTAAATACACAACCCAAACCTCTACCAAAGTGGTCTTGCCCTTTAAATACAATTTAAAATACTTGTTTTCATTGAGGTCCTTAGTATTCAATTCATAGTCGTCAAATGGTTTTCATTTAGTCTGTAAGTTATGAATTCATACACAGTAAAAGTCTTAGTGTTAATATAATTCAAATGAGTGTACAATGAGGATTTTACAATGTAGGCTGCAGAAAAGAGAAAAAAAACAACTACTAATGTTGAAAATGCAAAGTCAGACTTTTGGGGAGAAAGGATGCAATTACTGCTCTGCTCTGAGACGCTCTGCTCTGAGACTGCTCTGATCTGAGACGCTCTGCTCTGAGACTGCTCTGCTCTGAGACGCTCTGCTCTGAGACTGCTCTGCTCTGAGACTGCTCCGCTCTGAGACGCTCCGCTCTGCTCTGAGACGCTCCGCTCTGCTCTGAGACGCTCCGCTCTGCTCTGAGATGCTCTGCTCTGAGACTGCTCTGCTCTGAGACGACTCTCTGCTCTGAGACGCTCTGCTCTGAGACTGCTCCGCTCTGAGACGCTCCGCTCTGAGACTGCTCCGCTCTGAGACGCTCCGCTCTGAGACTGCTCCGCTCTGAGACGCTCCGCTCTGAGACTGCTCTGCTCTGAGACGCTCTGCTCTGAGACTGCTCTGCTCTGAGACGCTCCGCTCTGCTCTGAGACGCTCTGCTCTGAGACGCTCTGCTCTGAGACTGCTCTGCTCTGAGACGCTCTGCTCTGAGACGCTCCGCTCTGCTCTGAGACGCTCTGCTCTGAGACGCTCTGCTCTGAGACTGCTCCGCTCTGAGAAGCTCTTCTCTGAGACTGCTCCGCTCTGAGACGCTCCGCTCTGAGACTGCTCTGCTCTGAGACGCTCTGCTCTGAGACTGCTCCGCTCTGAGACTGCTCCGCTCTGAGACGCTCCGCTCTGAGACTGCTCTGAGACGCTCTGCTCTGAGACTGCTCTTCTCTGAGACGCTCCGCTCTGAGAATGCTCCGCTCTGAGAATGCTCCGCTCTGAGACTGCTCTGCTCTGAGACGCTCTGCTCTGAGACTGCTCTTCTCTGAGACGCTCTGCTCCGCTCCGCTCTGAGACGCTACGCTCTGAGACGCTCCGCTCTGAGACGCTCCGCTCTGAGACGCTCCGCTCTGCTCTGAGACGCTCCGCTCTGCTCTGAGACGCTCCGCTCTGAGACGCTCCGCTCTGAGACTGCTCCGCTCTGAGACGCTCCGCTCTGAGACTGCTCCGCTCTGAGACGCTCCGCTCAGACGCTCTGCTCTGCTCTGAGACGCTCTGAGACTGCTCTGAGACTGCTCCGCTCTGAGACGCTCTGCTCTGA
Organism: Gymnoscopelus microlampas; assembly: GCF_963454915.1. Lineage (NCBI taxonomy): Eukaryota > Metazoa > Chordata > Actinopteri > Myctophiformes > Myctophidae > Gymnoscopelus > Gymnoscopelus microlampas. The sequence continues at coordinate 29,016,144 of NC_139939.1, forward strand.
GACTGCTCTGCTCTGAGACGCTCTGCTCTGAGACTGCTCTGCTCTGAGACGCTCTGCTCTGAGACGCTCTGCTCCGAGACTGCTCTGCTCTGAGACGCTCTGCTCTGAGACTGCTCTGCTCTGAGACGCTCTGCTCTGAGACGCTCTGCTCTGAGACTGCTCTGCTCTGAAACGCTCTGCTCTGAGACGCTCCGCTTTGAGACGCTCCGCTCTGAGACTGCTCCGCTCTGAGACGCTCCGCTCTGAGACGCTCCGCTCTTTGACGCTCCGCTCTGAGACGCTCCGCTCTGCTCTGAGACGCTCTGCTCTGAGACGCTCTGCTCTGAGACTGCTCTGCTCTGAGACGCTCTGCTCTGAGACGCTCTGCTCTGAGACTGCTCTGCTCTGAGACGCTCTGCTCTGAGACGCTCTGCTCTGAGACTGCTCTGATCTGAGACGCTCTGCTCTGAGACGCTCCACTCTGCTCTGAGACGCTCCGCTCTGAGACTGCTCCGTTCTGAGACTGCTCCGCTCTGAGACGCTCCGCTCTGAGACGCTCCGCTCTGAGACGCTCCGCTCTGAGACGCTCCGCTCTGAGACGCTCTGCTCTGAGACTGCTCTGCTCTGAGACGCTCTGCTCTGAGACTGCTCTTCTCTGAGACGCTCTGCTCCGCTCCGCTCTGAGACGCTCTGCTCCGCTCCGCTCTGAGATGCTCCGCTCTGAGACGCTCTGCTCCACTCCGCTCTGAGACGCTCCGCTCTGAGACGCTCCGCTCCGCTCTGAAACGCTCTGCTCTGAGACGCTCTGCTCTGCTCCGCTCCGCTCTGAGATGCTCTGCTCCGCTCTGCTCTGAGACGCTCTGCTCTGAGACGCTCTGCTCTGCTCCGCTCTGAGACGCTCTGCTCTGAGACGCTCTGCTCTGAGACGCTCCGCTCTGAGACGCTCTGCTCCGCTCCGCTCTGAGACGCTCTGCTCCGCTCCGCTCTGCTCCGCTCCGCTCTGAGACGCTCTGCTCCGCTCCGCTCTGAGATGCTCCGCTCTGCTCTGAGACGCTCTGCTCCGCTCCGCTCTGAGACGCTCCGCTCTGCTCTGAGACGCTCTGCTCCGCTCCGCTCTGAGACGCTCTGCTCCGCTCCGCTCTGAGATGCTCCGCTCTGCTCTGAGACGCTCTGCTCCGCTCCGCTCTGAGACGCTCTGCTCCGCTCCGCTCTGAGATGCTCCGCTCTGAGACGCTCTGCTCCACTCCGCTCTGAGACGCTCCGCTCTGAGACGCTCTGCTCCGCTCCGCTCTGAAACGCTCTGCTCTGAGACGCTCTGCTCTGCTCCGCTCCGCTCTGAGACGCTCTGAGACGCTCTGCTCTGCTCTGCTCTGAGACGCTCTGCTCTGAGACGCTCTGCTCCGCTCCGCTCTGAGACGCTCTGAGATGCTCCGCTCTGAGACGCTCTGCTCCGCTCCGCTCTGAGACGCTCTGCTCTGAGACGCTCCGCTCTGCTCTGCTCTGAGACGCTCTGCTCTGAGACGCTCCGCTCTGAGACGCTCCGCTCCGCTCTGAGATGCTCCGCTCTGCTCTGAGACGCTCTGCTCCGCTCCGCTCTGAGACGCTCTGCTCTGAGACGCTCTGCTCTGCGCTCTGCTCTGCTCCGCTCCGCTCTGAGACGCTCCGCTCTGAGACGCTCTGCTCCGCTCCGCTCTGAGACGCTCCGCTCTGCTCTGAGACGCTCCGCTCTGAGATGCTCCGCTCCGCTCTGAGACGCTCTGCTCCGCTCCGCTCTGAGACGCTCCGCTCTGAGACGCTCTGCTCCACTCTGCTCTGAGACGCTCTGCTCCGCTCCGCTCTGAGACGCTCTGCTCTGAGACACTCTGCTCTGAGACGCTCTGCTCTGAGACGCTCCGCTCTGAGACGCTCTGCTCCGCTCCGCTCTGAGACGCTCTGCTCCGCTCCGCTCTGAGATGCTCCGCTCTGCTCTGAGACGCTCTGCTCCGCTCTGAGACGCTCTGCTCTGAGACGCTCCGCTCTGAGACGCTCTGCTCCGCTCCGCTCTGAGACGCTCTGCTCCGCTCCGCTCTGAGACGCTCTGCTCCGCTCCGCTCTGAGACGCTCTGCTCCGCTCCGCTCTGAGATGCTCCGCTCTGCTCTGAGACGCTCTGCTCCGCTCCGCTCTGAGACGCTCCGCTCTGCTCTGAGACGCTCTGCTCCGCTCCGCTCTGAGACGCTCTGCTCCGCTCCGCTCTGAGATGCTCCGCTCTGAGACGCTCCGCTCTGCTCTGAGACGCTCTGCTCCGCTCTGAGACGCTCTGCTCTGCTCTGAGACGCTCTGCTCCGCTCTGAGACGCTCTGCTCCGCTCCGCTCTGAGACGCTCCGCTCCGCTCTGAGACGCTCTGCTCCGCTCCGCTCTGAGACGCTCCGCTCTGCTCTGAGACGCTCTGCTCCGCTCCGCTCTGAGATGCTCCGCTCTGAGACGCTCTGCTCCACTCCGCTCTGAGACGCTCCGCTCTGAGACGCTCCACTCTGCTCTGAGACGCTCCGCTCCGCTCTGAGATGCTCCGCTCTGCTCCGCTCCGCTCTGAGACGCTCTGCTCCGCTCCGCTCTGAGACGCTCCGCTCCGCTCTGCTCTGAGACGCTCTGCTCCGCTCCGCTCTGAGATGCTCCGCTCTGAGATGCTCCGCTCTGCTCCGCTCCGCTCTGAGACGCTCTGCTCCGCTCCGCTCTGCTCTGAGATGCTCCGCTCTGCTCCGCTCCGCTCTGAGACGCTCTGCTCTGAGACGCTCTTTTCTGAGACGCTCCGCTCTGAGACGCTCTGCTCCGCTCCGCTCTGAGACGCTCTGCTCCGCTCCGCTCTGAGATGCTCCGCTCTGCTCTGAGACGCTCTGCTCCGCTCCGCTCTGAGACGCTCCGCTCTGCTCTGAGTCGCTCTGCTCCGCTCCGCTCTGAGACGCTCTGCTCCGCTCCGCTCTGAGACGCTCCGCTCTGCTCTGAGACGCTCTGCTCCGCTCCGCTCTGAGATGCTCCGCTCTGAGACGCTCTGCTCCACTCCGCTCTGAGACGCTCCGCTCTGAGACGCTCCGCTCCGCTCTGAGACGCTCCGCTCTGAGACGCTCCGCTCCGCTCTGCTCTGAGACGCTCTGCTCCGCTCCGCTCTGCTCCGCTCCGCTCTGAGACGCTCCGCTCTGAGACGCTCTGCTCCGCTCCGCTCTGAGATGCTCCGCTCTGCTCTGAGACGCTCTGCTCCGCTCCGCTCTGAGACGCTCCGCTCTGCTCTGAGACGCTCTGCTCCGCTCCGCTCTGAGACGCTCTGCTCCGCTCCGCTCTGAGATGCTCCGCTCTGTTTGAGACGCTCTGCTCCGCTCCGCTCTGAGACGCTCTGCTCCGCTCCGCTCTGAGATGCTCCGCTCTGAGACGCTCTGCTCCACTCTGAGACGCTCTGAGATGCTCCGCTCTGCTCCGCTCCGAGACGCTCTGCTCTGAGACGCTCCGCTCCGCTCTGCTCTGAGACGCTCTGCTCTGAGACGCTCCGCTCCGCTCTGAGATGCTCCGCTCTGAGACGCTCCGCTCCGCTCTGAGATGCTCCGCTCTGCTCTGAGACGCTCTGCTCCGCTCCGCTCTGCTCTGAGACGCTCTGCTCTGCGCTCTGCTCTGCTCTGAGACGCTCTGCTCCGCTCTGAGATGCTCTGCTCCGCTCCGCTCTGAGACGCTCCGCTCTGAGACGCTCCGCTCTGAGACGCTCTGCTCCGCTCCGCTCTGAGATGCTCCGCTCTGCTCCGCTCCGCTCTGAGACGCTCTGCTCCGCTCCGCTCTGAGATGCTCCGCTCTGAGATGCTCTGCTCCGCTCCGCTCTGAGACGCTCTGCTCTGAGACGCTCTGAGACGCTCCGCTCTGAGACGCTCCGCTCTGAGACGCTCTGCTCCGCTCCGCTCTGAGACGCTCTGCTCTGAGACGCTCTGAGACGCTCCGCTCTGAGACGCTCCGCTCTGAGACGCTCTGCTCCGCTCCGCTCTGAGACGCTCTGAGACACTCTGCTCCGCTCCGCTCTGAGATGCTCCGCTCTGCTCTGAGACGCTCTGCTCCGCTCCGCTCTGAGACGCTCTGCTCTGAGACGCTCTGCTCCGCTCCGCTCTGAGACGCTCTGCTCCGCTCCGCTCTGAGATGCTCCGCTCTGCTCTGAGACGCTCTGCTCCGCTCCGCTCTGAGACGCTCTGCTCCGCTCCGCTCTGAGACGCTCCGCTCTGAGACGCTCTGCTCCACTCCGATCTGTAGTAAAAGGAAATATTGATACATTTTCAGATATACATTTACTATTCGTGAACTTAGTGTGAAAACATTGTTTTTTGAAAAAACAGTTGAATTGTAACTTTTATAATCTAGCTAAGAAAAACATTTGCGGCGTTTTGATATTTTTTATTTCGCAAGTAAGTGTACACGGTCATTATATTTGACCCATGTTACACACATGAGTTTTAAAAGATGTTACAAATAACCAACATAACAAATAATAAGCAAAAAGTATTTTTTATTATGATTACTTTTGGCTCAAATACATATCAATAATACAATAATATATACATTTTAATGGATTTCTAGATAATTCTATAGTTCACCCGGGGATCATGTGTAGGGTTGTTACCATAAAATGACAGAGGTGTTACACAGACTTAACAATGGCCTTCTCGAATTAAAAGTTATAGTTATATCTGATCTAACAACTGTGAGTGTAGATCTTAGTAATAGATAGTAATAACTATAGACTTTACATTGACCATATAGCCATAGGCAGTAATTACTGGACATTTGTCCTGTAAAACCTATGTAGGATCGTTGCTATTACGTTCCACCCCACCCTCCTACACTCTAACGGAGCTCCTCCTTCTCCTTTAACACAATATAAGAGACTCTCGATTTCCCTTATTCAAAAAAACATGGAGGATTCTACTGAAAGAACAATCCTAAAAACTCCTTCAATGGATGCTATACCATACCCCTGGGGTGACTCAGACTATGAAGACTATGCCTTGGCGTGTCATGGTCCTTCACCACCATCATCACCTGTGTTCTACTTCACACCGTGTTCATCGCCATCGTTTTTGACACCCTCTCCAGTGGATTCACCACTGACTCTGGATCAACCTGATCAACCGGACGGATTGTGCGAAGAGTCCTTTCTCGATATTATAAAAGTATGCATAGCAAAGTTGCTGGAGGTGGTAATAACTGCCCAAATGAAAGAAGACTGCTTCGGTTGTCAAATTGCCCACCCCAGCCAGATCGAACACCGGTACCTTGGCTCACTACCAAGATATTATGTCTACAGCCATTTTAAAGAAATAGTGAAAAGATTATGGAATGACAAATTTATCCCAGGAATCATGCGTGTGCTGGAAACTCACGGGTTTGTTACCAGCCATTCAAGGGTCCATGGGATCTCTGAAGCCTTTATTCACGAATTGAAAGACGCTGAAGATATTTCAGAAAAGATCCAAGATTATCATGTATTTGGGAAAGATAGGGATAAAAATGTAGCGCTGACCGATCTCATCACATTTTGGAGTAACTAGTAATTGTAAATATTGTATTATTGTATTATTGATATGTATTTGAGCCAAAAGTAATCATAATAAAAAATACTTTTTGCTTATCATTTGTTATGTTGGTTATTTGTAACATCTTTTAAAACTCATATGTGTAACATGGGTAAAATATAATGACCGTGTACACTTACTTGCGAAATAAAAAATATCAAAACGCCGCAAATGTTTTTCTTAGCTAGATTATAAAAGTTACAATTCAACTGTTTTTTCAAAAAACAATGTTTTCACACTGTTCACGAATAGTAAATGTATATCTGAAAATGTATCAATATTTCCTTTTACTACATATATACAACATATGTATAGCAACAACTGACCAATATTATTAGTAGAACTTTAGAAGTTTGGTTGGATTATAATAATAAACCCATTATTATTATCGTCACAAGTTACAGTTATTTGGTAAAAAATAGGTACGATTTCTAAATGACAGTATTGATGTTAAACATGGATATAAAATACTATAGACAAATAGTTTGTTCTAGAATAAGGTTTATCTTTTATTAACAATTTTCATCTTGATATGCAAGATTCACATGTCAATGTTGAAACTTCAATATTGAACTAAAAACAGCCCTAACACTTAGAAGTCTGTTAGAGCAGAAACATCTTACTTGAGTTTAGACGTAGATTAATGGTAATTATTGGTTCATAGGTATATAATACTGTATCCAGGGGGGTGATCTGGAGTGTATTAGTTTGAAGGTGTACGATATGTTTTTTATTTCACAGGAAAAGTGGGGGTAACACCCACTGTAACATATAGTGAATAACAATAATAAACTACATACAAAGATAAAAGTTTTAGCCCCTCATATGTAGGCCTACCCTAATTAAGCATTATCAATGACCCAAGACCACTATACTCCCAAAACATCATTCCTCATATACATACAGGTATAGATATTTCCGTTAGTACTGGTAAATGTATATAGAATCCTAATCAACTTTATAGTCATATGGTGTATTACTTGACCAATATCGTATCAGACATTACTGGAGGGTTTACTGGTTGTTATGATTTTGAGAGAGAAAAGAGAGAGAAAGATTGTGGGGAATGGATGAGAGGGAATAGACTGAGAGAGGAAAAAAAGAAAGAGAAAGGGTTGTGGGATTGGGTGTGAGAGATGAGAAAGAAGAGTGGAAAGAGAGATGGGAGAAAGGGCTGGGGGGGAATGGATGAGAGGGAGAAGAGGGAAAAGAAAGAGAAAGGGCTAGAGGGAAAGAGGGCGAGGGAGAAGAGGGAAAAGAGAAAGGGTTAGCGAGAAAAGGGATGGGTGGTAAGAGAAAGATTGTGGGAATGGGGTGAGAGGGGAGAGGGAGTAGAGGGAAAAAAGAAAACTTTGGTTCGGTTTCAATAGCCTATGTTTTACATACGTTTAGAAACGTGTGTAAAACTATGGTTATATGGTTGTTAAATTTAGATTTTTTTATGTTGTGTTTATATGTCCACATACTGTTTTTCTAGGATGATATCAAAATACTTAGATATACATTAGTGAGGCCTTTTTAACTATACAAAAGTTGAACTACATGTGTTTAACCCTACCATTATTAGAAGTTAATTCTAGACAGAGTTTTAGACTAGCAGATAATTTCTGTCTATTCATCAACTATTTAATGCTATCTTTCCTTTGTAATGTAAAGATATCTTGACAGCTTAAACAAGCCTAACCTAAACTAACACATTTACTATCATATGGTGTTGTTGATGTCAATAGTTTTGTCAGAGATTTACTCCGAAGCGGAATTTGTGTGCAGAAAAAATATATGTCTACAGTTTTTAACTATGAAATGTTTGAAATACAAATCCCTCTATGCTATATCGTCACTAATAACAAACAATATCTAACTTTGCATAAAAGAGTGTTCACCTACATATTCTATAGTCTATATATTTAGGCCTGGTAAACCATACGTAGGTATACACTACCAAAACACTAGCATTCAACTATTTACATACATGATTGTTAAGTGGGTGTTGTATAAATATAGTTTATTGAACATTTATTAGTGAAATATAGTGTATGTTTCTTTCCATGTAATGCTTGGGGGTTAATATTTTTGTTTTGTGTAGACATATTGATATTGTACCGTGGTGTTGGTGTTATACATTTGTGTGAAATATGTGTAGTTGATTTGATATCGGGGGCAGTTGTATTGATGTTTTTGTTGCTGGTGTACTGGGGATGTACGGTTGTATTGAAAGATGTGTAGTTGATAAGGCATAGTGCAATAGACAGTGTTGAGGAAAATGTATTGTGGTTTTATTTTGGACACAGTGGTTAATTCTAACTACACCCTAGTTATAAACATTCAATCAATTCAATCAATCAAGTCAGCTTGATACAATTTCTATAGGAATGAGTAACCAGATATCCACTATGGGGTCCCAATTAACATACATTCAAAACCCTTACTTCTCTCATTGATCCCTGTATGTGAGGGGTGTAATTACCCCTCATGTATTGGGGTGACACAAAATATCTAGTTTTTCTAAGGCTATGTATACAGTAACGAAGTTAGTTTTGAAATTATATATTTATTAGGAGATGTTTTGGTGTAACATCAAGCTTCATCTAACCTAAACTTCAAATTTATAATTTAGATTTATGAAAACTATGGATTAAAAGAGGCCGAGTCCAGCCTGTCATCTGTTTACAGGGTAACCTGAATTTTGACTAAGCTTTCCTGTGAAGTTAGATTTTAATTGTTATGACGCTGTGAATTTTCACACTTGCTATAAGCAGATGTAAAAAATGTAATTGACAATTATATTCAACTATAGCATAGTTAGTATCATAGGCAAGATAAACAGTTTAGATCTTTGAAAACTCTGGACTAAAAGAGTACATGGCTGAGTAATGACCAGCCTGTCATCTGCCAAAAGTGTAACTTCAATCATGGCTAAGCTTTCCTGAGATGCTCAAGACCTCATTTACAGTTTAAATCATCAATTCATCTCACATTGTGTAATATCAATATACTTTTAGTTTAAACAATTTAGGATAAACTAATAGTATTTTACAGATCAGTGACTTACACTAAGTAATACAAATCTTAGAAAGTTCAAGAAAGTTCAAGAAAGTTATTTGAAAACATGTATACAGTGCAAATATTTGACCTATTGGGAGATAGAACATGTTACATGTTCAATAGAATGAACCCTAACCCCTAACCCTGACCCTAACCCTAAATACATAGTAGTGTGTGGTTGAGCGTGTGTTGTAAGAACCGTAAGTGTGACTTGTACCACGAATAGCGTGAGGAAGTCATACTTACCTGGCAGGCAGGGGAAACACCATGACCAGAAGATAGTTCATCCACAGTGAAAACGTATGCTTACCTGGCAGGCTGTTGAGAAACTATAAAACATTTAGGATAAACTAATAGTATTTTACAGATCAGTGACTTACACTAAGTAATACAAATCTTAGTTTCAAGAATGTTATTTGAAAACATGTATATAGTGTAAAATATTTGACCTATTGGGAGATAGAACATGTTACATGTTCAATAGAATGAACCCAATACGGTACACCCCTGTGCTTACCTCCGCAAAACTGTTAATAAAGTATTCAAAAACACATAAAACACTAAAAAAGACATAAGACAGACAAAACATGAACCTTAAAAAGTAAGTGAATAACCGCACTTGTGTCCTGAAATAGAGGTGGGGTACACACTATTTTTTAAATGTTTCTAAAATAGCTGATTCTACTTCCATAAACAATGCATATACAAAGTCAAAGTGTATCCTATGTCCTTCCAATCCCAACAATCAACAGCTATCATCAACTAGTTCATAAAATGTATGTAAGTTAACAGTAGTGTGTGGTCGAGCGTGGTTTGAGTATGCACATTACATTACATTGACTTACAATAAGTGCATTCAACATAGGTAGGGAGCAAAACTACTAATCACCAGAAGTCTTAAGTGCATTCTCTTCTAAAACAGGCAACTTTGTCAGAGTTATAGTATTGTTAGAGTTAAAGTTTTGTCAGAGTTCAGTAATATCAGAGTTACAGTGTTTGTTAGAGTTAAAGTTATGGTAGAGTTAAAGTCATGTCAGAGTTACGATATTGGCAGAGATACACTAGTGTTAGAGTTAAAGTCATGTCAGAGTTACGGTATTGGCAGAGATACACTAGTGTTAGAGTTACAATATTGGCAGAGGTACGATATTGGAAGAGATACAGTAGTGTTGTTACAATATTGGCAGAGTACAGTAATGTTGGAGTTAAAGTTAAATGTTAGAGACACCGTTATGCTAGAACCGTAAAGTATTAGACAGAATTCAGAATTCAGAATCCCACAACAAATGTCCTTATATGTGGCCCCTATATTATTTTGTACATAGTCATAATACAGTTTACATTTTATAAAACTTGGGTAATATAAACATATATCGTATTCAAAATGAACAAAGACATGTTCAAATTGACATAGAAAGCCTTACAATATAACTGGGAGAATGGGGTCTGGACAGAATACCATTGACCATTCAAGACAGACAGCCAGATCCAGAGCCCAAATTCACTATATGGTACCACCCCCCGTTACCAATACCATTGGACCACTATTTTACGATCCCCTAACCACTAACCACTAAACCTAGTGATATTGTAAGTAAAAAAGTACTGAAAATTGAAAGTCAGTGGTTCTCAACCAATTGTACTTGGCCCCATTTGGTCACCAACTCTCCATCGTTTAGTTGGGGGGCCCCCTGGAACCCCCTTCCCCTCATGGACACCCAGATAGATCTTTTAATCATGTTACACTCTCAATAGTTGAATTATTGTTAAACATCTATCTATATCTATTTGATCAACACTAACCCTAACTGATAGATTGCTTTATCATTTTACAAACACCTTAGGCTCAGATCACACATTGGAATAAGATAGACACAGACACAGCGGAGATCTCCTTCACCTATTACTTGCCGCAAGGAGTAAATGTACAGCTTGACCTGAATCATTTTCTAAAGTACAAATACTTTTACATTGGTTTATATAGCAACATGAGAAGGAGATACAGTTAAGCAGGAGGCAGGGCTTAGGAAGTACTCAAAAGTATTAGACTACTATGAGTACTCAGTACGAAGTTAGCAGGCAGAGCAGAGAAGGAGAGACACAGACAGCTTAGAGATAAGGAAACTATGTAAACATCTGTAGCTTACAGGAGCTTTGTAACAATAACAAACCATCCAATATTGGCCCTTAACTCTCTCCTCCTCTCAGCACAAGAATAATAGAAATGAACATTTATGCATTAATTATATGAACACATTCAAATATGAACAGACTTATAGTCACACATTATATAAAACTGAGAATCGGACCTTTCATTTCCCTCCTTTTGATCAAATAATTAATATTCCTAGATATCAAACACATTTTCACATGGACATCATAACAGGATTTTATTAATCACACCATATAACTTGCCTCTTTCGCTTTCAGTGGCCTTGGTACTTAAGCTATCCGCTGTCTCAGCTCTAGCCATGGCATAAGACAAAGTTTGTCATTGTTGATCACATGATGAGAAATAATAGAATGTCACTTGATATGGTCAGTAATGATAGACACGATTGTGGATAATGTCAAAAACCTATGTAAGGACCAAAAGATCACTCGCTTAAGTCCTTTGGACCTCCCCACCGGGGCGCAGTCCCAGGCTAGACCCCTTTCCACTTGAGGTCTACACCCAGGTCACCCTGGATAGAGAGTTCAAGTCTCCTGCTTCCCGGCGTCTTCTTTTCAAAGCCCACCGATCACAGGAGCATCACTCGCTTAGTAACTGTTGCACAAGCGGCGGTCGCTTTGAGCTTGTGATGGCCTGACTGTACATTGAGCCGAGCACGACGGCCAAGCATACCTTTCAAAGGCATCGCATGGTCTTAATGTCACCTGTGACCCGACCGGCCGGTGACCCAGTCGATAGCGACCCCTTACCTGTCGGCGTGGTTGGCGCCTCAGGCAGGAAACCGACGGTCTTGTCCTGGCCCCGCTTGGCTACGGGAACCAGAATATTAACCGTTTTCACCAGCCTTGCCTTTTCACAGAGGTTGTCCCGCAAGACTGCACCCTCTGCTAGGTGTGGACTAACCTCGCATCACCAGTCTTTCCACCTCGGAGGAAAGCCTGGTCTGCGTTCCAGAAGACAACATATGATCCGGTCTAGACCACGCCTACTGAAAGAAAAAAAGAAAAAAGAATCCTCTTTCCGGTTCTGCCTATCCGGTTTTGCGGTTTAAATGGAATAGAGTTTCCCCGTGGGATAATACCGACGCTAAATAGTCTCCGGATAGTGCACGCACATTTACATTTAAAAAATAAGCTAAACAATGCCGTATCAAGGATTTTATTAGCACGGACCTATTTTGGGGTGAGACGTCTTTCCGGTTCTGCCTATCCGGCCACTTTTTCTTTTTTTTACTTCCGCTCCCGACCGGATCATATACCCGAAAATGGAATGCTGCCCAGGCTAGGTCTGGACTGTCGTCCACCTACCACGCAGTGCCTGACACATCACAACATTTACAAAACCCACAGGTGACACTTCAACGCTGTGACTTTCAAAATGTTGCCATGTGCGACACCCCCGCAGACTAGACGGTTGTTTACACAGCTAGGATGTTAATTCATCCTTGACAGAACACGGGGGCCATTCAGTCTCTCCCCAGCACTATATAAGGTCTTTAACGTGCTCTGGGAGCCTTGCGACCCCGCTGCCGCCTGTTGGTGACAAGGATTGGGGAGCCTAACCCCCTAACCTCATCACCCTCTTATCAATTATTTTCAACTGGAGTGGCGGCCGTAGCCCTCAACCGGATATATCACTTGACCAATCAATTGACAGTCCATACTCAAAACATTAACAGTGCATTGTCCCACTTGTACCCAGCTGTCTGTTCCACCTCCCCCTCCCTTGACCTGTGACCCACCCCTGGTTACAAATAGGGTGGTTTAAAGCTCTCTGGAGGGCACTAAGGTGTTAACATCACATCACTGGCATCTGAAATGCGACACAACAGGTACTTGTTCGAAAAGTACTTCTCACCAGGACCACTGGATCCCCAGTGGGGTCACGGTGTTTTGATGGCATCATTAGTATGTGGCTTAGCCGAGATGATGACCGTTTGGTCGGTTATCTGATGGGGGCACTGGCCCCTCCCTTCGGAGGTTGTCTTAAATGCGCCCTCATTCCACACTAACACATTTACACCAGTTGGCATTTCCAACTTGACCCATGATATTGCTTAGTCATCTTCAGAGCGACATAAAAGCTCTTATTTATGTGCTTAAACTGATCATACGTTTTGCACGGCAAATAGCATTGACCCCAAGGCGCACTCACTATTTTGGATTCGAGGCTCTTACTTACTACCAGTTAACCGCAACAGGAAATGTAGGATGTAGAATATATATATCTGCAACATAACAATCATAATTATCTTAGCAATTAGCCTTCCCCTGCTTAACTTTAATAATAGAGACAAAAGATACATAGAAAAATATACAATAACATAGATAGGAAAATATAAAAATAAAAACAAGTGTGGTGCATCGTCCTTCTAAGTGTAATCAGGTGAGGGGGGGGTACTATTCTAAGTGGGTTCTTCACCGGTTAGGGCGTAATCTCACTCTATATGTGAGACTCCACCCCGCAAGCCGGCCTTCTTCACCTTCTTACGTAATGTTCGATGATGTTTGCACCAACTTGCGAATGTTTTTGTGTGGATTGGACAAACCACACGCCTCACATCAGGTGACATGTTGACCAGGGACTGCACCTCACAGCAGTCGACGCAGACCAGGACTCAGAAACGGCTTCTCAGCAGGACATAGATCCTCCAGTATGGAGGGCTCCCGCTTGGCTTGGCGACCTTATCAGCTATCTTATCAGCACCAGATCACCAGGCTTCAGTCCGTGGCCCTGTGGGGAGAAAAGAAATCTTGGCAGATTACTAGTTCTTTTGACCTTTTGTAACGTCTTCAAACTCATTTTTACAGTGTATGGCTTTCACCAGAATTTTTTAAAATATAAGTGTGAATATAGTGTGAATATGCTTCATAATTACGTGTACTATCCCTCCTGTTGAACCATTACTCAGATGATTGGTTCAATATATTTCAATATACAATTAATTACTTAAAAACCGCTACTTATAATGATTCAACTTTACTTAGAACACTGCAAATATAGGGGAGTGGTGTGGGTCATAACACAAGACATGGTATTTCAAAGTGAGACATTGGCGCTTGTGGCAGTCATAACAAAAATAAGTCTTATGGGAAGCTTGAGTAGTTTAACACTTGCATCGGGACACTGTTTTAAATTCACCAGGTGTCCTCTACGACTCACACATCGGTTATCTGTTGTAGACAGTACATGCTGAAGTTAGTGTGCTTTGCCACAGACTTTTGCTCTCTGTGATCAGGGCCATGTGATCCCACTGCCCGTGGGGGTTGCAACACTATGATTGGTTCGCTTGAAGTATCCCGATTACTTAGTTACTCAAGTAAATATGCTTCCCTTACTTGAGTAGAAATACTTTTCAGTCAAAGTAACTAAATGCTTTTAGAAACACATGGCAGTTTCTTACATGTGGAGAGGGAAAGGGCCAAAACTATGAATATTACTGATTCTCAAACATGTACGAAGTGTCTCTAATCTTTTAACAAGAACAACAACAGGGCATTTCACTGTAGTGAATGAATACAGAGAAACCCTCTTTTCTTAATCGTGACTTCGTGGGATCAAAACAAACACAAAAAACAGAACAGAAACAAGGCCTAGTTCCTATCTAAATTGGAGAGAACAACCTTTGCCCTTTAAGTGTTCTGTGACTAAAGGGCTTGGACACAGCCTTGACTTCAAATAAGTCTTCAACTAATACTTAAGATACTTTTCATTATTGAGCATTTCTTAAAATCAACAACTGCTCTACAGCTTGTAGATCTGCCATCTTTTGGAAAAAGATTTCCATTGCTAGTTAAGACACAAATGTCACTTTCAAAAGTAGAACTGCCTGTCATTTGACTCTATTTTAATCAAAACAAAAATATTGATTGCATACAGTTTTAATAAACTTATAGTTTGTGAGCCACTCCCATGGTATAATGGAGTGGTCAATGACTCTGCAGCGTCATTGGCCACATCCATGATGATCCAGAAAGCCGCACACAAACCTCTAGCCTAACTTGCTGGACAAAAATGACCTGTGAGTGCACATTCCTAGCTTGGGGTACTTGCAACTAATACATCGTTCTGCTGGGACTGCTGGGTGTGTGACAACTACTACAATGCTCAATACTTAAGCGCTTTGCTTAGATAATTTACTAAAAACTTCATATTTTACTGTAACAGAAATCATAAAACATCTTTAACATCATGTCCAGGGGGGTGTACTTGTACATCAAAACTGGCTCACACTAAGGAAACAGGAGATAGGCTCCTCCCCTATGGGCCTCACACTGTTGCTGGGCAAGGCTTACTTAACAACTTATTATGTAGACAATAAAATAATGTAGTGGAAATGCTCCCCACACCGTCACTAGTTTTACTCTTCCTGTGCAAACACTTTGTCGGTCTTGTGTGTCACTAGTTGACAAACGGGGGCGGCAGTGGCTCAGGGGTAGAGTGGCCGGGTAGAGTGAACTGGAAAACCGCAAGGTTCCCAGTTTGATCCCGGGCTGGTGTGTATTTGGAGCGTGCGTGTGGTGTGTATTTGGAGCGTGCGTGGGGTGTGTATTTGGAGCGTGCGTGGGGTGTGTATTTGGAGCGTGCGTGGGGTGTGTATTTGGAGCGTGCGTGGGGTGTGTATTTGGAGCGTGCGTGGGGTGTGTATTTGGAGCGTGCGTGGGGTGTGTATTTGGAGCGTGCGTGGGGTGTGTATTTGGAGCGTGCGTGGGGTGTGTATTTGGAGCGTGCGTGGGGTGTGTATTCGGAGCGTGCGTGGGGTGTGTATTCGGAGCGTGCGTGGGGTGTGTATTCGGAGCGTGCGTGCGGTGTGTATTCGGAGCGTGCGTGCGGTGTGTAATCGGAGCGTGCGTGCGGTGTGTATTCGGAGCGTGCGTGGGGTGTGTATTCGGAGCGTGCGTGGGGTGTGTATTCGGAGCGTGCGTGGGGTGTGTATTCGGAGCGTGCGTGGGGTGGGTATTCGGAGCGTGCGTGGGGTGGGTATTCGGAGCGTGCGTGGGGTGGGTATTCGGAGCGTGCGTGGGGTGGGTATTCGGAGCGTGCGTGGGGTGGGTATTCGGAGCGTGCGTGGGGTGGGTATTCGGAGCGTGCGTGGGGTGGGTATTCGGAGCGTGCGTGGGGTGGGTATTCGGAGCGTGCGTGGGGTGGGTATTCGGAGCGTGCGTGGGGTGGGTATTTGGAGCGTGCGTGGGGTGGGTATTTGGAGCGTGCGTGGGGTGGGTATTTGGAGCGTGCGTGGGGTGGGTATTTGGAGCGTGCGTGGGGTGGGTATTTGGAGCGTGCGTGGGGTGGGTATTTGGAGCGTGCGTGGGGTGGGTATTTGGAGCGTGCGTGGGGTGGGTATTTGGAGCGTGCGTGGGGTGGGTATTTGGAGCGTGCGTGGGGTGGGTATTTGGAGCGTGCGTGGGGTGGGTATTTGGAGCGTGCGTGGGGTGGGTGTTTGGAGCGTGCGTGGGGTGGGTGTTTGGAGCGTGCGTGGGGTGGGTGTTTGGAGCGTGCGTGGGGTGGGTGTTTGGAGCGTGCGTGGGGTGGGTGTTTGGAGCGTGCGTGGGGTGGGTGTTTGGAGCGTGCGTGGGGTGGGTGTTTGGAGCGTGCGTGGGGTGGGTGTTTGGAGCGTGCGTGGGGTGGGTGTTTGGAGCGTGCGTGGGGTGGGTGTTTGGAGCGTGCGTGGGGTGTGTGTTTGGAGCGTGCGTGGGGTGTGTGTTTGGAGCGTGCGTGGGGTGTGTGTTTGGAGCGTGCGTGGGGTGTGTGTTTGGAGCGTGCGTGGGGTGGGTGTTTGGAGCGTGCGTGGGGTGGGTGTTTGGAGCGTGCGTGGGGTGGGTGTTTGGAGCGTGCGTGGGGTGGGTGTTTGGAGCGTGCGTGGGGTGGGTGTTTGGAGCGTGCGTGGGGTGGGTGTTTGGAGCGTGCGTGGGGTGGGTGTTTGGAGCGTGCGTGGGGTGGGTGTTTGGAGCGTGCGTGGGGTGGGTGTTTGGAGCGTGCGTGGGGTGGGTGTTTGGAGCGTGCGTGGGGTGGGTGTTTGGAGCGTGCGTGGGGTGGGTGTTTGGAGCGTGCGTGGGGTGGGTATTTGGAGCGTGCGTGGGGTGGGTATTTGGAGCGTGCGTGGGGTGGGTATTTGGAGCGTGCGTGGGGTGGGTATTTGGAGCGTGCGTGGGGTGGGTATTTGGAGCGTGCGTGGGGTGTGTATTTGGAGCGTGCGTGGGGTGGGTATTTGGAGCGTGCGTGGGGTGGGTGTTTGGAGCGTGCGTGGGGTGGGTGTTTGGAGCGTGCGTGGGGTGGGTGTTTGGAGCGTGCGTGGGGTGGGTGTTTGGAGCGTGCGTGGGGTGGGTGTTTGGAGCGTGCGTGGGGTGGGTGTTTGGAGCGTGCGTGGGGTGGGTGTTTGGAGCGTGCGTGGGGTGGGTGTTTGGAGCGTGCGTGGGGTGGGTGTTTGGAGCGTGCGTGGGGTGGGTGTTTGGAGCGTGCGTGGGGTGGGTGTTTGGAGCGTGCGTGGGGTGGGTGTTTGGAGCGTGCGTGGGGTGGGTGTTTGGAGCGTGCGTGGGGTGGGTGTTTGGAGCGTGCGTGGGGTGTGTGTTTGGAGCGTGCGTGGGGTGTGTGTTTGGAGCGTGCGTGGGGTGTGTGTTTGGAGCGTGCGTGGGGTGTGTGTTTGGAGCGTGCGTGGGGTGTGTGTTTGGAGCGTGCGTGGGGTGTGTGTTTGGAGCGTGCGTGGGGTGTGTGTTTGGAGCGTGCGTGGGGTGTGTGTTTGGAGCGTGCGTGGGGTGTGTGTTTGGAGCGTGCGTGGGGTGTGTGTTTGGAGCGTGCGTGGGGTGTGTGTTTGGAGCGTGCGTGGGGTGTGTGTTTGGAGCGTGCGTGGGGTGTGTGTTTGGAGCGTGCGTGGGGTGGGTGTTTGGAGCGTGCGTGGGGTGGGTGTTTGGAGCGTGCGTGGGGTGGGTGTTTGGAGCGTGCGTGGGGTGGGTATTTGGAGCGTGCGTGGGGTGGGTATTTGGAGCGTGCGTGGGGTGGGTATTTGGAGCGTGCGTGGGGTGTGTATTTGGAGCGTGCGTGGGGTGTGTATTTGGAGCGTGCGTGGGGTGTGTATTTGGAGCGTGCGTGGGGTGTGTATTTGGATTGTGCGTGGGGTGTGTATTTGGAGCGTGCGTGGGGTGTGTATTTGGAGCGTGCGTGGGGTGTGTATTTGGAGCGTGCGTGGGGTGTGTATTTGGAGCGTGCGTGGGGTGGGTATTTGGAGCGTGCGTGGGGTGGGTATTTGGAGCGTGCGTGGGGTGGGTATTTGGAGCGTGCGTGGGGTGGGTATTTGGAGCGTGCGTGGCGTGGGTATTTGGAGCGTGCGTGGGGTGGGTATTTGGAGCGTGCGTGGGGTGGGTATTTGGAGCGTGCGTGGGGTGGGTATTTGGAGCGTGCGTGGGGTGGGTATTTGGAGCGTGCGTGGGGTGGGTATTTGGAGCGTGCGCGGGGTGGGTAATGGAGCGTGCGCGGGGTGGGTATTTGGAGCGTGCGCGGGGTGGGTATTTGGAGCGTGCGCGGGGTGGGTATTTGGAGCGTGCGCGGGGTGGGTATTTGGAGCGTGCGCGGGGTGGGTATTTGGAGCGTGCGCGGGGTGGGTATTTGGAGCGTGCGCGGGGTGGGTATTTGGAGCGTGCGCGGGGTGGGTATTTGGAGCGTGCGCGGGGTGGGTATTTGGAGCGTGCGCGGGGTGGGTATTTGGAGCGTGCGCGGGGTGGGTATTTGGAGCGTGCGCGGGGTGTGTATTTGGAGCGTGCGCGGGGTGTGTATTTGGAGCGTGCGCGGGGTGTGTATTTGGAGCGTGCGCGGGGTGTGTATTTGGAGCGTGCGCGGGGTGTGTATTTGGAGCGTGCGTGGGGTGTGTATTTGGAGCGTGCGTGGGGTGTGTATTTGGAGCGTGCGTGGGGTGTGTATTTGGAGCGTGCGTGGGGTGTGTATTTGGAGCGTGCGTGGGGTGTGTATTTGGAGCTTGCGTGGGGTGTGTATTTGGAGCGTGCGTGGGGTGTGTATTTGGAGCGTGCGTGGGGTGGGTATTTGGAGCGTGCGTGGGGTGGGTATTTGGAGCGTGCGTGGGGTGGGTATTTGGAGCGTGCGTGGGGTGTGTATTTGGAGCGTGCGTGGGGTGTGTATTTGGAGCGTGCGTGGGGTGGGTATTTGGAGCGTGCGTGGGGTGGGTATTTGGAGCGTGCGTGGGGTTTGTATTTGGAGCGTGCGTGGGGTGGGTGTTTGGAGCGTGCGTGGGGTGGGTGTTTGGAGCGTGCGTGGGGTGGGTGTTTGGAGCGTGCGTGGGGTGGGTGTTTGGAGCGTGCGTGGGGTGGGTGTTTGGAGCGTGCGTGGGGTGGGTGTTTGGAGCGTGCGTGGGGTGGGTGTTTGGAGCGTGCGTGGGGTGGGTATTTGGAGCGTGCGTGGGTTGGGTATTTGGAGCGTGCGTGGGGTGGGTATTTGGAGCGTGCGTGGGGTGGGTATTTGGAGCGTGCGTGGGGTGGGTATTTGGAGCGTGCGTGGGGTTTGTATTTGGAGCGTGCGTGGGGTGGGTGTTTGGAGCGTGCGTGGGGTGGGTGTTTGGAGCGTGCGTGGGGTGGGTGTTTGGAGCGTGCGTGGGGTGGGTGTTTGGAGCGTGCGTGGGGTGGGTGTTTGGAGCGTGCGTGGGGTGGGTGTTTGGAGCGTGCGTGGGGTGGGTGTTTGGAGCGTGCGTGGGGTGGGTGTTTGGAGCGTGCGTGGGGTGGGTGTTTGGAGCGTGCGTGGGGTGGGTGTTTGGAGCGTGCGTGGGGTGTGTGTTTGGAGCGTGCGTGGGGTGTGTGTTTGGAGCGTGCGTGGGGTGTGTGTTTGGAGCGTGCGTGGGGTGTGTGTTTGGAGCGTGCGTGGGGTGTGTGTTTGGAGCGTGCGTGGGGTGTGTGTTTGGAGCGTGCGTGGGGTGTGTGTTTGGAGCGTGCGTGGGGTGTGTGTTTGGAGCGTGCGTGGGGTGTGTGTTTGGAGCGTGCGTGGGGTGTGTGTTTGGAGCGTGCGTGGGGTGTGTGTTTGGAGCGTGCGTGGGGTGGGTGTTTGGAGCGTGCGTGGGGTGGGTGTTTGGAGCGTGCGTGGGGTGGGTGTTTGGAGCGTGCGTGGGGTGGGTGTTTGGAGCGTGCGTGGGGTGGGTGTTTGGAGCGTGCGTGGGGTGTGTCTTTGGAGCGTGCGTGGGGTGTGTCTTTGGAGCGTGCGTGGGGTGTGTATTTGGAGCGTGCGTGGGGTGTGTATTTGGAGCGTGCGTGGGGTGGGTATTTGGAGCGTGCGTGGGGTGGGTATTTGGAGCGTGCGTGGGGTGTGTATTTGGAGCGTGCGTGGGGTGGGTATTTGGAGCGTGCGTGGGGTGGGTATTTGGAGCGTGCGTGGGGTGGGTATTTGGAGCGTGCGTGGGGTTTGTATTTGGAGCGTGCGTGGGGTGGGTGTTTGGAGCGTGCGTGGGGTGGGTGTTTGGAGCGTGCGTGGGGTGGGTGTTTGGAGCGTGCGTGGGGTGGGTGTTTGGAGCGTGCGTGGGGTGGGTGTTTGGAGCGTGCGTGGGGTGGGTGTTTGGAGCGTGCGTGGGGTGGGTATTTGGAGCGTGCGTGGGGTGGGTATTTGGAGCGTGCGTGGGGTGGGTATTTGGAGCGTGCGTGGGGTGGGTATTTGGAGCGTGCGTGGGGTGGGTATTTGGAGCGTGCTTGGGGTGGGTATTTGGAGCGTGCGTGGGGTGGGTATTTGGAGCGTGCGTGGGGTGTGTATTTGGAGCGTGCGTGGGGTGTGTATTTGGAGCGTGCGTGGGGTGTGTATTTGGAGCGTGCGTGGGGTGGGTATTTGGAGCGTGCGTGGGGTGGGTATTTGGAGCGTGCGTGGGGTGGGTATTTGGAGCGTGCGTGGGGTTTGTATTTGGAGCGTGCGTGGGGTGGGTGTTTGGAGCGTGCGTGGGGTGGGTGTTTGGAGCGTGCGTGGGGTGGGTGTTTGGAGCGTGCGTGGGGTGGGTGTTTGGAGCGTGCGTGGGGTGTGTGTTTGGAGCGTGCGTGGGGTGTGTGTTTGGAGCGTGCGTGGGGTGTGTGTTTGGAGCGTGCGTGGGGTGTGTGTTTGGAGCGTGCGTGGGGTGTGTGTTTGGAGCGTGCGTGGGGTGTGTGTTTGGAGCGTGCGTGGGGTGTGTGTTTGGAGCGTGCGTGGGGTGGGTGTTTGGAGCGTGCGTGGGGTGGGTGTTTGGAGCGTGCGTGGGGTGGGTGTTTGGAGCGTGCGTGGGGTGGGTGTTTGGAGCGTGCGTGGGGTGTGTATTTGGAGCGTGCGTGGGTGTGTATTTGGAGCGTGCGTGGGGTGTGTATTTGGAGCGTGCGTGGGGTGTGTATTTGGAGCGTGCGTGGGGTGTGTATTTGGAGCGTGCGTGGGGTGTGTATTTGGAGCGTGCGTGGGGTGGGTATTTGGAGCGTGCGTGGGGTGGGTATTTGGAGCGTGCGTGGGGTGGGTATTTGGAGCGTGCGTGGGGTGTGTATTTGGAGCGTGCGTGGGGTGTGTATTTGGAGCGTGCGTGGGGTGTGTATTTGGAGCGTGCGTGGGGTGTGTATTTGGAGCGTGCGTGGGGTGTGTATTTGGAGCGTGCGTGGGGTGGGTATTTGGAGCGTGCGTGGGGTGGGTATTTGGAGCGTGCGTGGGATGGGTATTTGGAGCGTGCGTGGGGTGGGTATTTGGAGCGTGCGTGGGGTGGGTATTTGGAGCGTGCGTGGCGTGGGTATTTGGAGCGTGCGTGGGGTGGGTATTTGGAGCGTGCGTGGGGTGGGTATTTGGAGCGTGCGTGGGGTGGGTATTTGGAGCGTGCGTGGGGTGGGTATTTGGAGCGTGCGTGGGGTGGGTATTTGGAGCGTGCGTGGGGTGGGTATTTGGAGCGTACGCGGGGTGTGTATTTGGAGCGTGCGCGGGGTGTGTATTTGGAGCGTGCGCGGGGTGTGTATTTGGAGCGTGCGCGGGGTGTGTATTTGGAGCGTGCGCGGGGTGTGTATTTGGAGCGTGCGTGGGGTGTGTATTTGGAGCGTGCGTGGGGTGTGTATTTGGAGCGTGCGTGGGGTGTGTATTTGGAGCGTGCGTGGGGTGTGTATTTGGAGCGTGCGTGGGGTGTGTATTTGGAGCTTGCGTGGGGTGTGTATTTGGAGCGTGCGTGGGGTGTGTATTTGGAGCGTGCGTGGGGTGGGTATTTGGAGCGTGCGTGGGGTGGGTATTTGGAGCGTGCGTGGGGTGGGTATTTGGAGCGTGCGTGGGGTGTGTATTTGGAGCGTGCGTGGGGTGGGTATTTGGAGCGTGCGTGGGGTGGGTATTTGGAGCGTGCGTGGGGTGGGTATTTGGAGCGTGCGTGGGGTTTGTATTTGGAGCGTGCGTGGGGTGGGTATTTGGAGCGTGCGTGGGGTGGGTATTTGGAGCGTGCGTGGGGTGTGTATTTGGAGCGTGCGTGCGTATACCCACCCCACGCACGCTCCAAATACCCACCCCACGCACGCTCCAAATACACACCCCACGCACGCTCCAAATACACACCCCACGCACGCTCCAAATACACACCCCACGCACGCTCCAAATACACACCCCACGCACGCTCCAAATACACACCCCACGCACGCTCCAAATACACACCCCACGCACGCTCCAAATACACACCCCACGCACGCTCCAAATACACACCCCACGCACGCTCCAAATACACACCACACGCACGCTCCAAATACACACCCCACGCACGCTCCAAATACACACCCCACGCACGCTCCAAATACACACCCCACGCACGCTCCAAATACACAGCCCACGCACGCTCCAAATACACACCCCACGCACGCTCCAAATACACACCCCACGCACGCTCCAAATACACACCCCACGCACGCTCCAAATACACACCCCACGCACGCTCCAAATACACACGACACGCACGCTACAAAGACACACCCCACGCACACACGACACGCACGCTACAAAGACACACCACACGCACGCTACAAAGACACACCACACGCACGCTACAAAGACACACGACACGCACGCTACAAAGACACACCACACGCACGCTACAAAGACACACCACACTTACGCTACAAAGACACCACACGCACGCTACAAAGACACACCACACGCACGCTACAAAGACACACCACACGCACGCTACAAAGACACACCACACGCACGCTACAAAGACACACCACACGCACGCTACAAAGACACACCACACGCACGCTACAAAGACACACCACACGCACGCTACAAAGACACACCACACGCACGCTACAAAGACACACCACACGCACGCTACAAAGACACACGACACGCACGCTACAAAGACACACCACACGCACGCTACAAAGACACACCACACGCACGCTACAAAGACACACCACACGCACGCTACAAAGACACACGCACGCTACAAAGACACACACGACACGCACGCTACAAAGACACACCACACGCACGCTACAAAGACACACGACACGCACGCTACAAAGACACACGACACGCACGCTACAAAGACACGCACGCTACAAAGACACACCACACGCACGCTACAAAGACACACCACACGCACGCTACAAAGACACACCACACGCACGCTACAAAGACACACGACACGCACGCTACAAAGACACACGACACGCACGCTACAAAGACACACCACACGCACGCTACAAAGACACACCACACGCACGCTACAAAGACACACGACACGCACGCTACAAAGACACACCACACGCACGCTACAAAGACACACCACACTTACGCTACAAAGACACACCACACGCACGCTACAAAGACACACCACACGCACGCTACAAAGACACACCACACGCACGCTACAAAGACACACCACACGCACGCTACAAAGACACACCACACGCACGCTACAAAGACACACCACACGCACGCTACAAAGACACACCACACGCACGCTACAAAGACACACCACACGCACGCTACAAAGACACACCACACGCACGCTACAAAGACACACCACACGCACGCTACAAAGACACACGACACGCACGCTACAAAGACACACCACACGCACGCTACAAAGACACACCACACGCACGCTACAAAGACACACCACACGCACGCTACAAAGACACACGCACGCTACAAAGACACACACGACACGCACGCTACAAAGACACACCACACGCACGCTACAAAGACACACGACACGCACGCTACAAAGACACACGACACGCACGCTACAAAGACACACACGACACGCACGCTACAAAGACACACCACACGCACGCTACAAAGACACACCACACGCACGCTACAAAGACACACCACACGCACGCTACAAAGACACACGACACGCACGCTACAAAGACACACGACACGCACGCTACAAAGACACACCACACGCACGCTACAAAGACACACCACACGCACGCTACAAAGACACACCACACGCACGCTACAAAGACACACCACACGCACGCTACAAAGACACACCACACGCACGCTACAAAGACACACCACACGCACGCTACAAAGACACACCACACGCACGCTACAAAGACACACGACACGCACGCTACAAAGACACACCACACGCACGCTACAAAGACACACCACACGCACGCTACAAAGACACACCACACGCACGCTTCAAAGACACACCACACGCACGCTACAAAGACACACCACACGCACGCTACAAAGACACACCACACGCACGCTACAAAGACACACCACACGCACGCTACAAAGACACACCACACGCACGCTACAAAGACACACGACACGCACGCTACAAAGACACACCACACGCACGCTACAAAGACACACCACACGCACGCTACAAAGACACACGACACGCACGCTACAAAGACACACCCAGGGGCGTCAATTGGGTATGGCAGGCTATTGCAGCTGCCATACCCTGGCTCCAGGGGAGAAAAAAAAAGAAGTACTTTTTTGATAATAAATCGGGAAAATCAGGCAAAAATAAGAATTAAATAACATAACCCTAACCTAACCCGAATCCTAACCCTAAAACCGAAATAAAGTAACCAAAAACTGGAAAAAAACGAACCCAACCCGCCCAGAACCGCACAAAAATTTCGCGAGCGCGCCTCGCGAGGAGGTCACCCTCGGGGGTGACCTCACCCTCGGGGGTGACCTCATGCACGCGCGCTGCGCGCGCGTGCATGAGGTCGCGTGCATGCTGCCATACCCTAGCTTTTGCTGAACTGACGCCACTGGTACTTTTTTAGGTATTTTTACTTACTGGAGTATTTCCAATGTTCTATACGTTTACTTTTATAAGCTACTCCACTATATCTCAGAGGCAAATATTGTAGGCTACTGTACTTAGTTTTACTCCTCTACAATTATTTGAATACTTTAGTTACTTTGCAGATTTGTATTATTATTACAAAACATACGTTAACCTCTTCAGCCCTATACTGCGGCTATTTGAACATTGCCGATCTACAAGCTCACAATGCCGTTGTGAGCTTGTAGATAATGCTATTTTCGAAAGATTTCTAAGGGACATTTCTATGGGACATTTCTGCATAATGAGTACTTTTACTTTTGGTACTTTAAGTACATTGATGCCAATACTTTTATACCTTTATTCAAGTAAATTTTGAATATCGAATTTTTACTTGTAACAGAGTAAAACAATATTGTGTTGTATTGTGGTATTGTTACTTTATACTTAAGTAAAAAAAAAAGTTGGAGTACTTTTTCCACCACTGCTGTGCGCATAGAAGAATGCATGCATTCATTCAGTCAAATTAAAGTGACCCTGTATCAGCCAAAAGACACTGTATTGCCTATTAGGCTACTGTGTTAAATTCGTAGTCTTGTCTGATGTAGGAAAGACGAGCTAATCATGTCTGCTATTATAGCACAAGTTACAGCACAATAACTGTCACTTGAGGTCTAGTCCAGGGGTCTTCAATAGGGGGTCTGGGACCCCTAGGGGGTCCTCAGAGTTACTACAGGGGTCCGCCAAATCTTTGTGTGATATGATATTTTTTTTTACCTTAACCACTTGAACCCTATTATCCCTATGCTGAGGAGAACTTTAGCCAAAAAATAGCAGATCTACAAGCTCACAATGCCTCACGCTGCGAGGCATTGTGAGCTTGTAGATCGGCTATTTTGGGCAAAGAGGTGTTTGGTGGAGAGGGAAAAAAGAGCAGACCAAATAAACAACAGTTTAATCTGAAACACAATTTGTACACCCCTAACCCCTACATAATTCAATGCAAATCTATACTATCCACCATTGTACCCCCCTAACCCTGCACCGTGATTGGCCACCATTGTGCAC
This sequence comes from Gymnoscopelus microlampas, assembly GCF_963454915.1. Taxonomy (NCBI): domain Eukaryota; kingdom Metazoa; phylum Chordata; class Actinopteri; order Myctophiformes; family Myctophidae; genus Gymnoscopelus; species Gymnoscopelus microlampas. Next base: position 29,042,208 of record NC_139939.1, read on the forward strand.
CCCTAACCCCTACACATTCAATGCAAGTCTATACTTTTCTTTAAGTGAGCTTCCATCACTGTGATGACCACTAGCTGTAATATGATTGGCTGACCTTATTGGCTGACTCTATTCAGGACTGTGATTGGCTAGTGAAACACATGACACATGTGCATAGCCCTATAAATAGGACTATTCACTTAAAAAAAAAACACAGTTATGTTTTTTTTTTTTAAGTGAATCACCCATTGTGGACCAACCATTGTACACCTCTATTCACACCCTTAACCCAGTACTGTGATTAGCTAACAAGACGCATGATGAAATTAATAACTATAGATATCACCACACACTTCAGAAATATTACTTTTCTTTAAGTGAACTTCCATCACTGTGATGACCACTGTGACCACACCACCCACTTCACACTGGGTGTGATTTTATATATTTTTTTTTACAATATAGAGGGGGTCCCTGCTTCATCTCTCTCTCATCTAGGGGGTCCTTGGCCTGAAAACGTTGAAGACCCCTGGTCTAGTCTACAAGCCGAATTTTCGCTTGCTAAAAAAAAGGAATAAACTACCAACGCGTCACAGCGCCACAGCAAAATGATCTGATAACTGTGCCTATAGAAATAATTGACTCAAGGATGTCATGCGTCAAAGGGTATGAGTGTGTTGTGCTGATTGGGCAAAGAAACGGGTTGATTAGACCGTAATTAGCAATGTGTCAAGTGTTGTTATTAAAGTGTGACCTTGGTTGAAGCCTGGCTCGCTGAAGAGCTTGTTGGAAAGCCGAGGTCTTTTTTTTGGCGCTGGTCATAGCAGGTGCTGTGGCTTTTAGTTTGTGCAGACACACACACAGTGTTAAGTTTTTCATTTCAAGGACCAGGCTATAATAAGACTAGACTGTAAGCGCTGGTATCCTGCACTGAACACATCACAGTGGCGGAAAAAGTACTCAAATGTTTTGCTTAGGTAAAAGTATCAATACTGCTACTGATCAATAGGCTATATAGAAATACTCTGTTACAATGAAAAGTCCAGAATTCAAAATGTAGGCCTACTTGAGTAAAAGTGCAAAAATTGGTATCACAATGTACTTAAAGTACCAAAAGTTGAAAGTAGGCTACTCATCATTATGCACCTAGTAAATGTACTTAGTTACTTTCCACCACTGCCTATAGAGCGTGCCAAAATTCCTGAAAGGGGCGTCAACAAGTGTCTTTTGGTAGCGGCGGACATCTTTGAGGGGTAAAAACCAGGTTGACTTAACATTGCCCAATGCCACGCCCAATGCCAACGCTCCCCGTGGTGACGCCGCGTTGGTACGCTCTATAGAGCGTGCCAAAAATATATATGGCTGATAGCGCGAGAGGGAGTGAGTGGCCCTCATCATGGCAAGAGTTCAGGTGGTTAAGAAATGAGGCATGGCCAGTGTTGATTTTGACAGCAAATTTTGATTTAGTTTCAGTCATAGTCTTTTGAATACAATTCCATGTAGTTTTAGTCATATTTTAGTCATCTGAAATGTTTTAGTTTTTGTCTAATTTTAGTCGACTAAATATCATAAGATATAGTCGACTAAATGTACAGTTGATTTAGTCGACTAAAATGTATTTTGGCGGTGCCTTGATGGCGTCGTAATGGCTGATTTTAAACTTGGTTGCATGCTGAAAATAGCCAATCTACAAGCTCACAACGCGTCGCAGCGTGACGCGTTGTGAGCTTGTAGATTGACTATATATTTGACAATATATTTAGTCTTAGTTTTAGTCATCGTAGCTTAGTTTTTATTTAGTTTTTATTTCGTTTTCGCATCCAGCATGGATGGCGTTAGTTTACGTAGGACATGGGAGTCATAGCCTACTGTACACACCCCAGCTGTAATCAGCTGTCTGTCAGACTGCCCATTGAATAAGTGTTTCTAATCAGCCATTGAATAAGTGTTTCTAATCAGCCATGCTTTTACGTAACAATCACAGCTCAGCTCGTGCTCTCAACAGGGCCGTCCCTTTAAACATATGGCTTCCCCATTCACTTGATCACTGCTTGAGCTGACGTCATAGACGGGCCTCCAAGTGCAATGTTAATCAATGTGTTTCCCTAAGTACACTGACAACGGGTGAAACGGGTACAGTATTGCATAATAACTGACATAACTACCCGTGTATTGCGAGAACCAAACCTGGCACGTGTACCCCAAAGGAGCCAAAGAAGTGCGTTGCCTGGTGGGGAATCGGCCGGATCAGCGGTTTCCCATAAATACATAAATACATAAATACGCATGTATGAAGATCTCTGATGTCATAAATCATTGGTTCTCAAAGTGGGGTCCGGTGACCCCCAGGGGTCCTTGAGGGAGTTCCAGGGGGTCCACAACTAAATGATGGGTAGTTATAGCCTGGTTCCAGACGAATCTGCCATAGTGCCATTGCAAAAAAAAAAATGCCCTTGGCAGATTACGTCTGGCCCCTCTCAATAGAGATTGGATTTCTCTCCCTCCGAAGTTGTGAGGGACCAATCAGGGCCCAGTATGCAAATGTGGGGCGGGTTTATCACCGGAGGCATTTTTTTATTTGCCCCTTGGAGACATTAGTCTGCCCCTTGGACTACACTAGTGATATTCTGGCCATGCCATAGTTAGGGACCAAATGATGGGCCGTTATGGGTCTGTAACTCTGAGAGTGTACAAATGGAACCAAATGGACTCTAACGGGTCCATTTGGTTCCATTTGTACACTCTTAGGGCAAAAGGTCCAAATAAACATGACAGAGTATGCGGCCAGACACGGCCCGAGGAGCGGACCGTGACATCTATGATCCTATAGTTTACTGAGACTCTACACTGTCTCTCTGTATTCTATGATCCTATAGTTTACTGAGACACTACACTGTCTCTCTAGTAGGTAAAGGTCCTCTGGCCCAATTCTGCCTATTGATTTGCCCACATTTTAGCATTTCCTTTAGTGTTAATGTTCCATAAATGTTCCTGTTATGTCACTAGCCATCTCCCTCAATGCCTCATGCGAAAATGAAACAGAAAATGGGACATTTGTCTCAGAATAATGTATAGTTAAGACCTTATGTAAATTTTACTTTCTCTTTTTTGCATTTGTGGAAATTCACTATAGCATCCAATATGCCAGAATAAACATCCAACCCACAATATTTCAAGTGGGGAACAACAACATTTGTTTACTACACATCTTGAAGATTGTAAAAATGCAAATGTTAGAAAAAATATATCAATAGGGTGCATGGGGGAGGAGTTGTTGTGATCTTGTTTAGGCGAATTTTAACATTTCTTTGTGTTGATTTGGGTTTTTATGCACTAAACATGATGGAACTATGGCATCTACATATCAATCTATTTGTCATGAAAAGACGAAAATAAAATGGGGTGAATCGTTTCTGTCGGATGTATTATGTATAGTTCAGGAGCTGATTTGAAGATTTTGATTTGAAGTTTTTATTTTTCACAGCCGAAAAATCCAGGATGGACACAACATATGATAAAAAAAAAAAACATATGGACAATAACTGTCTCTGGGAACATCAAAATTCATTAACTAGACACCTTAAGGATTCTAAAAAGGTAGGTTAGAAATATATATCTTTCGGGGGCATGTGACACCCCCCCCCCCCCCCTTCCTACCAGACTAGTGGTTCTATAACATTTTCATGTCAAGGACACCCAAATTAATGTGTATTTTGCCGGGTTCTGGACCCCTATCTGAAGAAGATGCTTTGTCAGGGGGACCCCATAGTTGTGTTCAACAGGTTTTTCCCAAAAATTCTTCAAAATGCTTATTTGGACCTTTGGAGCGTGTAGAGAGCACATTAACACAGTGAGCTATATAGGGGGGCGGGCTCTAGGCGTGGTGAGCAGTGATTAATTGGGTATAAATAGAGCTCAGGTGTGAGACAGACTCCAGGTGTCCGTTTGGTTCAGTTCAGATGGAACTCCAGCCCTTCACACTGGCAAGCAGGTAACTAAAGATTATTATTAACCACCAACTTTTAACAGCTTTGTTTAAAATAATTCAGTTTGGAGAACTAGTCGTTAATTAGTGACATTGAAATGGGCAAAGTGAGGAATTGTATTTCATAACAGAGTGAAGGAAAACTCTTTCAATCTACACTCTGTTCCAATGGTTTATAGTGTCATCTAAACCAATGGTTCTTAAACGTTTACATTTCAACTCTGACAGTGTACAACTGGAACCAAATGGACCTGTTGGGGTCCATTTGATTCCTTTTAGACCAGTGAACCAATGCAAGGGTCCATTTGGTTACAATGTGTACACTATCAGAGTTAGACCAGTAAGGGTCCATTTGGTTACAATTTGGTGATACTTTTACTTAGTAACATTTTAGCTATTTTTCCACCTCTGGTAATTAGAAGTGTGGATGGGGCTGGCAAAGCTACATCCACAAGGGTGCAAACATGTTTTCCTAAATGTGACCATGGTCATGTAGGCCTACACAACTGAACACTTTTTTTTGCCTCTGTCTTTTCAGGATATAAAGTCGAAGAAGAAAATTCACCAGAAGAAGACATAAGGTAGGAACTATGCTGCTTGTTCAGTGAAGAGCTGCTTCTTTGCAGTGAAGATTGGTGTTCAAGGTAAGAACTCTTATGCTGCTGCTGCAGTGAAGAGCTGCCTCTATGCAGTGAAGATTGGTGTTCAAGGTAAGAACCATGTTTTTATTCCTTTTGCTGCTGCTAGGGGTTTTGCGTCGCGTTTCATTTGCGCCGCGTCGTTCGCGTAAAAAAAAAAAACACAAAACAAAGGCACAGGCATGGAGCTCCTGGTTTTACTGGGATGGGGTTCGATTCCCTGTTGTGCCCTACTCATTGTGTTGGCGTTTATATTTGAACTCTGACATTGAATTGTTACATGTATTATACAGGATGATTATACAGGCATCATCCTATCTCAGTATGTATCACTATATAGAGCTTCAACCTTTTAACTAATATTTAAAGATTACTTCAATCTGAATATGAATGTATATGAAGACACTGTATCCAGATGTACACTTATTCACTTAGAAATGTTCAGGTCAGGATACCAATTGTATCCAATCAGGATGGAGAACTAAGACAGGATATAGATTAAACAATTGGAAGTGGTGAGACAAAGAAATGAGCAGACAGAATTGGAACTGGAACGCTATAAAAATTAAGCTGATTAAATGGGTACTTTCTCCTGATTGGCTGAATTTGTCACCTACCTGATATTGTATTTTCTGTTTAATAAAGAGCTGGAGAGACATGGAGACTCCTGTAACTGAACAAAGCTCTATAGTAATGATTACTATCAGAATATGGTGCTTTAACCTTTTAACAAAAAACCTTTTGTTTTAACCCTACCGTACGTTAAAGCTCTATATTCTGATTTTCTGATCTTATCATTGTTATGGTCATTTATACCCATATGAGTCATAGGGCTACTGGAAACTTTAGAGGTGTTGTAGCATGTTGTTCCCACCAGAGGGCGCAATACACTTTTCTATATATATTCAGCAACTGCTTCCTGTTCTGTAATTTTCACTTCCTTCCAGATGGTTTTGTTTTGGTTGCTGAGAACAAGCTGTGAAGAAGTACTGGGTGAAAAAGGTGATATACCTGGATACATGGGCAAGGCATACACCCACCTAACATAAATGATTGGTGGGAGTTTTTCAATGAATGCGGGAGAGGACTGTTTACCTTAAAATGCCTTTAAGATACCTGGACGTCTCTCTTTTCTCTGCTAGGGAATGTTCCTTACACATGCAAATTAGAGGTTTGTTCAAACAATGGGAGGTGTGGGGTTCAGAGAGGGGGGGGGCTCAGAGAGAGAGAGATAAGAACACAGACTATTGCACAATTACTGATTAAAAACAATGAGTGAGATGTCTGTCTGTGAGAGATGTACACACACACACACACACACACACACACACACACACACACACACACACACACACACACACACACACACACACACACAGATCAGGTCTTGGGTCTAAATCTCAACTACTGTGCACAGTGGTTTAACTACTGATACTTTCACTTTGATCTGGCTTAACTGTACAGTTGTGGCACTGTAGACACATATGCTATTTTTTCAATTGATTGTACAGTATTGATAACAACAGTGGTCTCTCACAATCGGTCAGCACATATTTTTATAACAGAGTACTTTTACTTTGCAGTATTGATACTTTTACTTAAGCAAAACAGTTGAGTACTTGTTCCACCACTGTTGATGTTTTTTAACATGACTGCCCTGTTTAAAATGATTGAACACAATAACCAGTGTTTATTCAATAATATTCAATCATATAATCAGATAATACTACTACTGAATAATTCCAAAGATTAATTGCTCCCCAGTTGTTTTGTTTTTTTAGCTTTGTTGTTTTTATTATTCTTATTCTGTTGCTATTATATTTATTCCTTGCATTGTTAATTCTAATTTAGAGTTGATGTATTTCTTATTTAAAACAATATATATAATGTTATTATTATCAATATTCATTATTATTATTATTATTATTATTGCTGTTATATATTTCGCTAACTTCTTCTCTTTAACTTTTAAATTAGTGAAATGACGTTTGCATTGAAAACAAATGTATCTATTTTTGGTTCGTGCGCATGTGCGTGCTTGTAATAGTGTGTGTGTGTGCGTGTGTGTGTGTGTGTGTGTGTGTGTGTGTGTGTGTGTGTGTGTGTGTGTGTGTGTGTGTGTGTGTGTGTGTGTGTGTGTGTGTGTGGGGAAGGGGGGCGGGGCTTGTGTCGTGTTCGTGTCGTGTTTGTGTGTGCACGTCATAGAGTTGTTTGGGTGCGTGCACATGTGCGTGCGTGTAACAGCGTGTGTGTGGGTGTGGGCGGGGGGGGGCTGTGCTTGCGTACACGTGAGAGGGCATTCCCGGGGATGCCCTCTTGCATGTACGCATGTCTGCTTGTCAGACCAATCACAGCCCTTGTTGGTTTGTCCCGCCCCTTAAATCCACCGTTCCCGCAGAGCTCGGCTCACTTCTCAAGGTTTCCAGCGGATGCTAGGTCGCTCGATACTAGGTCTCTCCGGTCGATGATAGATTACTATGGAAACTGTTCTACTTGATTTCGGTTCATATATCACTGATCTACTTTCATTTCGTCGTCTTTTGTCTGAGGTGAGTAATATTACTTATTTTCCCGCCTTTATTACTTTATTTGTATTTTTTCCCGCCTTTTTTGGACTACATGAACGTTCAGATTTCAAACACAGTTTTTACCCCATGGCCACGGATGTTATAATTATGTACGGGCCCTCAGAAGTAGCCGTATCTTCCGTATTGTTCAATAAAAACGCATCTTAATCCGATCGGTGGCCATTTGCTCATAGCTGGCACAGTCTATCAGAGTGCAGTACACCTACCAACCGATGGGTAATGCATTTGAAAGCATGGCGGACATGCTGAGAAAATGGCCACCGATCGGATTAAAATGCTTTTTATTGAACAATACTGAAGATACGGTTACTTCTGAGGGCTCGAACAGAATTGTCACATCCGTGGCCATGAGGTAAGAACTTTATATTTGAAATTTGAACGTTTATGTACATGTACGGGCCTTAAATGAATTAAGTGCAAACGCCAGGTTACGTTTGTTTCAGGCCCCAGGACTCTGTTGGTTTGTTTTCATAAACTTATGTCACAATCGACCTGTCCATAACAATTCATTATACAACGCAGAATGCAGCTTTTAATCAACATTGCATTTGTTATATCTTGTCTGTTAAAATTGAGCTTGTAGATCTGCTAAAACTAACTTTAAGCAGCCTCTGAAACTGGGTTAAAAACAACCTAGGCTAACCAGTGCTAACGGCTATAAAAGTATGCCTACAACTTCTGCATGGCAGTGACGTTTTAAATGATTACATTATCAACAGTATTGCTATCATGTTTATTTATTTACCAGGGACACAGTGCACATTAATCAACATGTTGGTTTTCACATCCGTGTAATGAACCAGAGTTAGCCAGAAGCTAGCTTTCATCTGTAGTCCCTGAGCAGGCTGTTAAAAGTGGTGATATAACTCATTGGTTCTCAAAGTGGGGTCCGGGGACCCCCAGGGGTACTTGAGGGGGTTCCAGGGGGTCCCCAGCTAAATGATGGATAGGAACCAAATGGACCCTTATGGGTCTGTAACTCTGAGAGTGTCCAAATGGAACCAAATGGACCCGTCCATTTGGTTCCATTTGGGGACACTCAGAGTTAAATTAACATTGATTTTACAATATAAATTGGGGTCCCAGAGATATAAATGCCATTAAATGGGGGTCAATAGCCTAATGGATGTCAAACTGGGGGTCCTTTGAAGTTAAAATGGTTGAGAATCACTGCTAGAGAGCCGTAAAAACCTTCTCTTATTGGGGTCCCTGGCTTATCTTTTCAAATGGGGGTCCGTGGGGTAATAAGCGTCTATTTGGGGGTCCTTGACATGAAAAAGTTTGAGAACCACTGGAGTAACACGAGTTTAACGCTAGAAGGAGATGCTGCTGTAATTTGACTGTTTTACTAGCAGTAAATAGACATTCATTTGACGCACTGTTTGGTTCAACAAGTGTTTATCTGCACCGAGCATTGTACTGGGTTGACTAATGTTAGAGGACGCCGTGGCTTTGCGGTTGTTTTCATTAACCTGGTTGCTTGTTTCTCTGAACCTGGCAACTGCCATGTCCGCTTATTGTAAGCGGATGGTCGCGCTTCTTTTGGGGCTTGTTTTGGGGTTGAAAAGGACCGTAGTGACAGTAGACGGTACACGTTCGGTCGTACCGTGTCGGTCGCGCATGCGCGCCACTCTCAATTGTATATTAGGATCATCATATTTATGATTATGTGCCCACATTTGTCTCTAAATTGTGGAGAAACTGTCGATGCGGAACCAAACTGTCAAGCAATTGTTTCCGCCCAGACACGTTTCACTGTCGCACACGTCGAAAATAGCAGATCTACAAGCTCACAACGCGTCGCGCTGCGACGCGTTGTGAGCTTGTAGATCGGCTATTTTCAAATAGACTATGTATAAAATAAGGCTAAAGTGGTTAAGGTATGTTTTATAATGTAATAATTTATATCTTAAAAGTAACTAGTAACTAAAGTTTTCAAATAATTGTAGTGGAGTAAAAGTACAATATTTGCCTCTGAGATGTAGTGGAGTAGAAGTAAAAGTATTGGAAATTGGAAATACTCAAGTAAAGTAGAAATACCTCAAAATTGTAGGCAAATAGGTTTTATAAAATGTTCATGAATAGGAATTAATATTCACATTTATATCCATGAATACCTTTGGTTAACTAGAACACTGACCTGACTTACTTGCAAATCTATGCCCACATCAAGACTTTATTTTAGTCTAAATATTTGTCCCTTCCTGCTCCAACTTAGAAGGACAGAATTGTGGAAAGTGGGCAGGGATCACGATGTAATCTATTGGTTGCTTCATGCCAGTGTTAGACTTGATTTAAGAAGTAGTGCTTTTCCAGTCAGAAGACAGATTGAAAGAAGTTATTGGGAAACGGTGGGTTAGAGTACCTCTTTCTCAAGTGGTCTTTGAAGCCTAAAGACTGGTGGGGATCACTTTGAACCTCGCCTCCCTATTTTGGGCATGTTGTTATAGACCAAAAACAAACCTGATCTACAAGCTTGTTTGAGTACCTTGAAAAGCTGTATATCAATTCTACATTTACACTGATCAAATTAGTTTAACAAACTTTGCAGGTTTGTCCGACTTAATACATGATTAGATTTTATGCTGAAACGCCATGCTTGGCTTGCATTATACGTCCTACATTTGAAGCAAATGGTGTCTCAAATGAAGGAATAGTAACCCCCCTTCCTCTCCAACCAGACATACAAGGAGCACCTAGAGGGCCAGAAGCACAAGAAGAAGGAAGCGGCTCTCAAGGTGTCTCAGAGCAGCAGTAGCAGCAGCAGCAGCAGTGGAGGAACCAGCAGCTCTGCCCGCGGCGTCCAGAACCAGCTCCGCTGTGAGCTGTGTGACGTCTCCTGCACCGGAGCCGACGCTTACGCCGCTCATATCCGTGTGGCCAAGCATCAGAAGGTAATGTATTTATTTTATGCTACCATGTATTACCATCATGTGTCACTTGCTCGCATAGATCAGTTCTTTTTGACCAGCGACACCATTTTACCTATGGATTAGGCTTAACCACGTAAGCACTAATTTGTACTTTGGGATACAAGCTCACAGCTTGTCTTATGAAGTTTTATACATTGACTATTTTTCAAAATTTGAGAACTTTGATAAACATATTTTTTAAGTCTTTAAACCTTTGCCTATAATGGCATGCCCAAAATGGGTAAACCAGGATTAATGTGGTTAACTACATTAATCTGACTACAATCTTTCAACCTGTCGCACTGTGAGATTGTAGATATTTGTAAAGGGGTAAAAAAGGAGGGGGCCCATTATAGACCCCTGGCTGACACCGATAAACACATTATTTAGGAACATAATGGATTGTAAACGGTCTCAAAAGATATTAACCCTCATTCAATATACACACGCCCACATACAGGCAGGCTTACTGGACGTTGTGTACTTGTCTCTATACTGTGTATATTTGGCACAGATGTATGCATATATGACCGGTACGCAAGTTCTATGCTTGGTTCAGGTGTTTGGAAGGACAAAAAAAACAGAACATATTTGCATATCTGGTTTAATAAAGACATAAGCCAATCCTTTTACAGCTTCATAAGTCATAAGGGGAACTTTAGCTTTGACGTGTTTTGGCAATTAAAGCAAAGATGTCAACAGGTGTGTTCCCAAATATGAGATTTATGATATGAGAGCATTGGCCGTACTGACGCACGCTGGAATGATTACCAACGTTTGTCTGTGACTGTGTTGTGGTATTAAATCATGCTGCAGTGTTTTTAGATCTTACCACAATACTGATATTCAGCATGATGTACAATACATTTTTTTCAAATGAAAAGAAAAGGGGAAATCCTTCTTGAAGGTAAAGCCTTTATTGAATAGCTATAATTTCATTTTAGAAAAAAAACATGTGTCCACCTACAGAACTCGGCCTTTATGAATTGAATACGCAGGACCACAATGGAAACAAGCCCTCAGGGATTTTTGTGTTATCCTTTTAGCATTATTGTGTAGGCCTTACTGTGCCTCTGTACTTTTTGCAAACTGCTGATAAAGAATTCAATCAATCAAAGCCACACAGCAATTTGCATGATGCTCAAGCAATGGCTGAACATGGCTTGCTATCATGCTGCCTAGGATGGCGAATAAACAGTGATGGGGGGGCGCTCGGCAACAGTCTGTCGTCTGCCAACTCCACCGCCCCCGTCAAGAAGGCCTCCGCCCCCAAGATCAACTCTGTTGGTCAGTAGGTCCCCTTTGAATGTTGACGTCTCCTGGCGGTGTTTGACAATGACTTCATTCTTCACCTTGTTGCCATTATGCTCTGTACTGTGTTTTTGCTGTATTCCTGTTTGATTAGTATAGCTCTGCATTTAACCAGTTCAACCACATGAATCCTAGCGTCCCTATTCGGGGCTTGTCGTAATAGGCAAACATTCAGTGAAAACAAAAATCGTCTCACTACACGTCACAAGGCATTGTGTGAGCTTGTAGATCGGCAGAGATTGATGAGTGATAGAAAAGGACGGGGCCAATTACAGACCCCTTGCACACCCATCTAAGTATATAGGGTTTAAGTCATTGAACCCCTATGTACTTATCACACAATGAATAAAGAAAACGACTTCCATTTTCACTTTAAAAATTATGAAACTTTTTTTTTTTGACAATTTGCACCTATGACGTGCCCAAAATAGGGACACCAGGTTGAAAGTGGTTCAAACACTCATCACTAATAAAGAGTGAAGCTGGTTTCACAGAGCGTGCTTTGCACGCAAAGTCTCTGCCAACTTGTGTAGTGATGGACGTCGACCAGGCGTGCGTTTCCAAACCTAACATTTCTTGAAGTTCTGTGCCTTGTAGAATAACAAGTGTATAACCTAGTTTAACCATGCAGTCAAATGACCATTAGTTCACTCCTGGCCCTTGCAAATGGAAACGGTCATTGTTTTCCTTTTTTTTTTAAATTAAATTATTGTGATTTATTGCATTTGTATGCTGTCCATTAGTCAAAGCATCTGTGGACTAGTGACTCCTCAGTAAAATGTAAAATGGAATGTCACAGTTTTAAGTAAACCAATACTAAGAATCTTTGAATGGGATTGTGTGTTAATAGTGATGTTTTGTTTGTTTTTGCATGATAAAAATTTTGATTTGCAAATTCTTATCAGTTAATCAATTCATTTTTTGTGTGTATTTACGATTAGAGGTTGGGTGTTCACTAATGTCTATGGTAAGTTTACGGTAACTTTTGATTGAAAAATAAGGCCCTGCTACAAATAATAACTTCTCTAGCTGTGGTCTTTTGGAGCAGTAAGGATGAAGTCATTAGTAGACACAATTTCGGGTTTTATCGTATTTGTTGGCTGTTCACTTCATCCAATGCCATCTGCAAACTCACAACACCTTGCATCGCCTATTTTCGCCACTAAATAGGCAATTTATGAAATATTGGAAGAGTGTTTGTGCCCAATAGCAATGGTCTGAGACTAAAGATCTACATGCTAACACGTCGCATCACGACACATTGTTAGCTTGTAGATCAGTTATTTTTGTGAGTATAAATTATATTGTTAAATTGTCCTTTTTTTTTAGTAAGGCAAAAAAGTGTGCACAACTGCAGCAGCCCAAATAGGGAGACAGCTGTTTTTTGTTTAACAAACCCCACTGGCCATGAACCAGAGGGGAAGGCCAGTGCTGTGGATGTGGGGATGTAATCGTTCTATATTGCACTCCATCAAACACAAGTATAAAAGAGTTAAAATGAAGACTGGCTCTGAGTCTGCCGTACAATTGTATTTTTACGGCGTTGCTCGGCCATACCCTACCTGTCTATGAGAGGGTCTGTGTGTCACAAACCACAGTACCGATCAGTGCTAAACTTGCATGCACGCTACACAGAATTAACTCCACATTGGAGCCATGCTGTTGGATCCTATAAGAGTTCAAGTTAAAAAACACTGCTATAGAGGGAATTGAACATTTTGTGTTACCCATCTCCTTAGGTCCGCAACGATGAAGGCAAAGTCATCCGCTGCCTTCCAATGCAAGCTGTGTGAATGCAGTTTCAACGATCCCAACGCGAAGGAGATGCATCTGAAGGGAAGGAGGCATCGACTGCAGTACAAGGTTGATACATTTTCATAGGTGCAGGCACAAGTGTTATTATGCCTAATGTATTATCTTTGGCTGATGTCGCTTGCTGATAAGAACTGATCTTCAAGTCATGTTTTAGCTGGGACAACGTTATTTTTAGCATGACAGGTTTTTAGACCGAAGCGAGTAATCTACACGACCCAGGACACTAGACTGAACTATTTTGAATGGTTAAACAATAAGTCATAAGTTGATCATGCCGTCATCTGTCCTGACATTTCCTCTTCACCTGGTCTTTTAGAAAAAGGTGAACCCTGACCTTCAGGTGGAGGTGAAGCCTAGCATCCGTGCCCGTAAGATTCAGGAGGAGAAGATGAGGAAGCAGATGCAGAAAGAAGAGTTCTGGAGGAGGAGAGAGGAAGAGGAGCGCTGGAGAATGGAAATGAGGTACGATGAGGTCTTTGATGACCAGCTGATGTTTTTTTGTTTTTTTAACTTGCGTCTCCATTCTGGGGAAAACATCTGCCGAAAATAGTGCAGATGTATTTTCCACGGAGATTTGATGTAGAGGGGAAAACGGGAGGGAACCAAGTATAGACCGCTGGGTGATCCCAGTCGACTAAGTATATAGGGTTTAAGTGGTTCATCAGTGGACATTCTCCATGTCTAATCTGCTGAACTCCCAGGTCACTGTTTTTTTTTTCTTCCCCAAACTGCTGAAACTTTCCAGGCGTTATGAAGAGGACATGTACTGGAGACGCATGGAAGAAGAGCACCACTGGGCTGACAGACGCCGTATGCCCGACGGAGGCTATCCTCAGGGGCCCCCTGGGCCGCCCGGTCTCTTGGGGGTCCGGCCTGTCATGCCCATCCCTCAGCCTCAGGAACCTGTGGATTTTTGGGCGGTGTAGCCGTCCCTATATGTGAGGTTGGGACATTGACATTTGCTGAACTGTGATTGGCCACCCATTGTACCCCCCAAACCCTGCACTGTGATTGGCTACCCATTGAACACCCCTTCCACCCACAATGGGTGGCCCCTGTACACCCCCGCTGACTCTATTCAGCACTGTGATTGGCTAGCGAGACACATGATGAAATTAATAACCTATAAATAGGACTATGCACTTTAAAAAAAAACTTTTTTTTTTAAGTGAGCTTCCATCACTGTGATGACCACTGTGATGACCACACCGCCCACTTCACACTGGGTGTGTTTTTTGGGGCGGTGTAGCCGCCCCCTATAAGTGAGTTTTGGATACCGACCAAAAAATTTGTGTACCCCCTAACCCTTCCATTGTTAATGCAAATCGATACTTTTTTCATATCAGCCAATCACATTACAGCTAGTGTCATCACCACTAACTGTAATGTGATTGGCTGACTTTGCAAATTCAGGACTGTGATTGGCTAGCGAAACACATGACACATGTGCAGCCCTATGAATAGCAGTATGGACTTTAAAAAAAGTAATTATCCTTTTTTTAAAGTGAGTCATGTTGTGATGACCACACACCGCCCACTTCACACTGGGTGTGATTTTTACTATTTGAATGCAGTTTTGCGTTGAGTTAATCAAGTAACTTGTTGCAGAACTATGTCTTTGTCATTAAAAAGTAATTGGTTACAGAATTGCCTACTGAGAATAGTAACTCTTTGGAATACTCTTACATGAACTAAATTGAAACCTCATTGCGATTCCTTTCTTGTCCTGTGAATGAATAGTTTTCTTTCCACCATTTCTCTTTTAGCCGCCTCGTCGCCCCAACTCTTCAGACGATCGCTACGTAATGACCAAGCATGCAGCCATTTATCCCTCAGAGAATGAACTCCAAGCTATCCAGAAGATTGTGTCCATCACAGAACGTGCCCTCAAGCTGGTGTCGGACATCATCACTGACCAGGACAAAGACAAGGGCAAGGAACAGACGCGTCGCTAGGTCTCTACTAGGTCGGGGGCTTAGCCCCGCAGGCAACGGGCACATGCACGCGCGCGCAGCGCGCGTGCATGTGCCCCTCCTCCCGCGCGCGCGCGAAGCGCGCGCGCGCGATTTTTTTCGCGGATTTTGCGGATTAGGGTGCTTTTTCCCCCGTTTTTTGTTACTTTATTTCGGTTTTAGGGTTAGGGGTAGGGTTAGGTTAGGGTGATAGATATATAATTCAAAAAAAAAAAAAAAAACTTTTAATTTTTTAATTTTTAATTTTTTTTTATTGGTGGCTTTGGACAAAACATTGGTGGCTATAGCCACCGAAGCCCACCCCTAACGACGCCACTGGCAAGGAAGAGGACAAGGAGAAGGAGAAGAAAGAAGTCGCTAAAGACAGGTGAGGCATCTGAGAGAGCTCAACATCTCTTTGTCTCCTCGTGTTTCTGTGTTTAAACTTCAAACATAAAATATACTTAAAGTACTAGAATGTTTGAAAAATAGCAGATAGTAGATCTGCTATTTTCAAGTAGCATATTTATAAAGTAGGGCTAAAATGGCTTTCAAATAATTGTAGTGGAGTAAAAGTACAATATTTGCCTCTGAGATGTAGTGGAGTAAAAGTAATTACAATAGTATATTTGAAATACTCAAGTAAAGTACAAATACCTCAAAATTGTACTTAAGTACAGTACTTAAGTAAATGTACTTTGTTACTTTACACCACTGCTAGATAGCCTGCCTGTAGATGGTGCTTTTGTAATAGTTTCTAATGTAACACTCCTCATACTGCATGAGTTGTGTACCCTATATCGTCTTAGTAACATTATTATGTTTTCTCCATCAAAGCATGCATGCTGTACGTGTGAAACATCTTGACCGGCAGAAATACATCTGCTTTGAGGGACCACTGTCTTTTACATCATTTCTGGAGTGTGGTGAGTGAAACATTGTTCCACAGCATGCCCTATGCCATTGATGGTGTACAAATGATTGGGGTCCATTTGGTTCCATTTTTACACTGTCTTAACATTGATTTTACAATATAAATTGGGGTCCCAGAGATAGACGTGCCATTAAATGGGTGTCCTTGATATTAAAATGGTTGAGAATCACTGCTAGAGCCGTAAAAGTCTTCTTAGGGGGTCCCTGGCATATCTTTTCAAATGAGGGTCTGTGGGCTAATTGTCAATTTGGGGGGTCCTTGACATGAAAAATTGAGAACCACTGTCATATGCAACAACATGCTGGGTGTACAGTACAAGGAAGGCACAATCCATTTTATTTAGGATAGAGTGATTCAATGTCTTCAGTAGGGCTGTCAATCTTCCTCATATGATTGAATTTTCTGTGGCTATTTTAATCCATTTTTATGACACATTAATACAAATTAAATCAATTGCACAACAGATTTATCAATAAGCTTGTGCAATCTTGTTTTGTCTTCAGTTGCCAAGAAATTTGAAATTCCTAGTACCTCAGACTTAAAAGTCTATGATGACTTGAACACTGAAGTTGACGAGGAGGCGTTTCAGTTTTTTATAAAGAAACCAGACCTTGGTGTGTTGGAGATTTGTTCACCCCAAGACCCAAATCCTGAAGGTGAGTTCTGTTGCTTATCAACATGGAGCCTTATAGCCTCATCCATACAGTCCTGGCTAACCTAAAATGTCACACAGGTACATTTTTGTACTTTGAAATGATCTTTGTTTCTATACGCCCAATGTAAGTAAAAGAGAGAAAGTGTCTGAGGAAGAACTTTGTTGGTGTGTGGATCCTTCCGTATCTAATGTGAGCTTTTTACATTACACTTGCCACACACATTCCTCTCTTGCTAATCACACTTATGTCAACATTATTGCGAGATTCAGTGAGCCCCTCTGCAAGCAATTCCATTCCAATTTCCTTAAATATACTTGGCCACCAAATGTAGTGGCCTGTAGGGCCAGACTGAGGAACTTGAAGGGGTCCTTGGGGGGGTTCCAGGGGGTCCCCAGCTTGATTGATTGCTAGGAACCAAATCGTCCCTTAATGGGTCTTTAACTCAGAGTCTATAGCGGGAACCAAATGGACCCGTAGTGGTCCATTTGGTTCCATTTACACACTCAGACTGATGCCTTGCCATGTAGATTGGGCTCCCAGAGATGAGAATCGTATGAAATGGGGGTCCGCGACCTCATGCAAAACAAACTGGGGGTCCTCAAAATGATAAAGGTTGATAATCACTGCTCAAAAATCTATGTACACGTGTTTCTTAATGTTTTGTATCTGTCTCTCTTTCTCACCCATCCACCCCTGTCTCTCTGTCCAATGGTTCCTTGCTGTCTCTCTCATTCTTTCTCTCTCTCTGACTCCTCTCTCTACGCCACTCTCTCTATCAACCCTATCTCCCTGTGTGTATCTTTCTCTCCCACCTCTACCGGGTTCCTCTCATCACGCTGTCCCTCCAGGTACAGACGGCGCGGCCTCTAGCTACCATGTCAAACAGTTGGAGGAGCAGAACGGCAGGCTGAAGGAGGCCTTGGTCAGGTCAGTCAAAATGTGTACATCTGTTTAAAAACAACAGCAGTTGACCCAAATGGTTTCCAATCAGGAATGACTTGACAACAGCATGATAGTCATAATAACCATTATCCACAAAAGCAAGTGGTTTAAAAATAAACCACTTGACTTAAATGATATGTAGGTGTCCTCTGCTGCCTCGGACACACGCACATTGTACTTTTACAATAACAAGACATAGTCTGGTTATGGCTTTGCCTCCCTGTCAAATTGTAAGCAGAGTTGTACCGATACTTGTATCGGAAAAGCTGCCGATACTGCCTAAAATGCTGGCATCTGTATTGGCGAGGATGACATTCCGATACCACATAAATGACATGATATTTCATTCATATTTTGATTTCTTCAATTGATGTTGCACGACTGTTTTATACTTTTACTTGTACTATTTACCTGAGAGTGTACACATTATATACTCTTGGAACCCCCTCAAGGAACTCAGATGGTCCCTGAACCCCACTTTGAGAACCACTGTCCTAGATTTGTTTAAATGAGATGCGCAAGTTATGGGGATCGGTAAGGGAAAAAATGGTATCGGTTACATCTCTAATTGTAAGTTGTTAACCCCCCTGTTATGTTCACAGGACGCGTGACCTGTCCTCGTCAGAGAAGCAGGAGCACGTGAAGCTGCAGAAGCAGACGGAGAAGAAGAACGTGGAGCTGGACACTGTGAGGAGCCAGAAGGAGAAACTCCAAGAGGACATGACACTAGCCGAGGCAACTATCGATGAGCTGAAAGAACAGGTACGGACAGTTAGAGCGAATCACTATCATTTTGAAGAGGGGGTACTGTCTTCCCCTGTATAGGATATGAACCACATGCTTAAAATGAAGATCCTTTCATCTTTTTCTTTAAAAAGATGACTGCTAATGCTCTTTATCATTAAGACCTAAGGCCGATTCTGCAAATGCCTTCTAAACCAGTAGTTTTTCCAAGATCTTTCAAAAATGTAAAAAAATGGCAGATAAAATCTAAAATGACACAGATCCTTTCCCGTTTTTAAGGGGTAACATGTTCTAGTTTACTATTTCACCATATCTAAACTACTTTAACAATACATTTTACACACTTTAATTATACAATGAACAATCAAACAGCTAAGTATGCAATACACATGAACTTAATTTTATTTAACCACTTAAGCCCTAAAATTCTCACTTACATGCCCAAAATTGGGACGGGACGTTGAATGAAAGTGGTTAAATATTGTATTTGCTGATGCTGATATTGTCAAAAAAATAGAATGTTTAAAAGAACAAAAGCACAGCAAAAGAAACACAATACAAAGTGATGAAAAAATGTAAGAGGCAATCCATTTGGGTTAAACAGGTTTCCTTTGCAGATATGAATGTCATTCTGTCAAATTTGCAGATATTAGTGAATGGGATTGGGTGAAGTGACATTTAAATGGATATGGATAATTGTACGTGACTTTCAAACCATGTGCCTCTTGTAATGATTGTGTGTGTGTGTCACAGGTGGATGCTGCGCTGGGGTCAGAGGAGATGGTGGAGACCCTGACGGAGAGGAACCTGGACCTGGAGGAGAAAGTCCGGGAGCTGAGAGAGACGGTCACTGACCTGGTCAGTGCACCTGTGTTCTTCACCCCGACTTGCATGCAATCAGTGTTTCATAGCCCATTAAGACCTGAGGCCCATTTTACAAACACCCTCTCAGTGGTTCTCAAACCTTTTCATGTCAAGGAATTGTACACAAATTGTTGTACAAGCTTGCAGCGTGGCACGAAGTGACACGTTGTGAGCTTGTAGATCTGCTATTTTCAAAAGATTTGTACCGGTATACATTTTGAAAACCTAAAATGGGACATTCTGCATAAGGAATACTTTTACTTTTGGTATTTTAAAGGAATAGTTTACCCCGAAAATAACTTTCCGTCGCATTCCTAAGCCAATAATTTGATGACCGGCAGCGGTTCCGTATGGAGACACACAGGAGATTCTTTGTATCTCCATACAGAACCGCTGCCGGTGAGTAATCGATAGAAAACGTCATTTTGGGCGTGACCCCTTACTATCCTTAAGTACATTTTGATGCCACTACTTTTGTAGTTTTACCCAAGTAAATTTTGAATACCAGACCTTAGCTTGTAACAGTTTTCCTACATTGTAGTATTGATAATTTTACTTAAGTAAAAAGATTTGAGTACTCCTTCCACCACTGCATTTGGCTTTGTTCTATGCCTTACAATGTATATACTACCACACATGACGGTCGGTCCCCTCTTCTGTCCTCCCAACAGGAGGCCATTAATGACATGAACGACGAGCTCCAGGAGAACGGCAGGGAGACTGAGATGGAGCTGAGAGAGCAGCTGGACATGAGCGGGGGTGAAAGGTCTGCGAGGCCCACAAGAGAGTTGATGCTGCCCAGGAGACCATGGCCGATTACCAGCAGACCATCAACAAGTACAGAGAGCTCACTGCCAGCCTGCAGGTGCATAGATCACTACACACATACACGTTGTACTACTATACTTACTTACCGCAACATTTTAGGATGGATTTTCGTTTTAAATGCATTTTTTCCCCCATGAGTTTTTTTGCCGTTTGTAACCCTCACACACACACACACACACACACACACACACACACACACACACACACACACACACACACACACACACACACACACACACAGGAATGAGAAGTGAGCTGCTATGATTATCAGTAGGTCGTCAGTAAATGCACATTGCTCACTGCTGTCTGTGTGTGCTTTTCCCTGTGCACCAGGAGACCAACAGAGAGCTGAGCAGGTCCTGCTGCATCCTCCTGCAGAGATGTTTGATTTCAAGATAAAGTTTGCAGAGACCAAAGCTTATGCCAAGGTACGGCTGAGACGAATGTCAGAATGATAGGAATCTGATTGGGAGTTGATGGGGATTTTAATCAATCCAATGACAATAAAATGTCTAAAGTGACACTTTGGTACCACTACCACAAAACTCAAGCCAAGCCATACTGGAAAGAAATGGATTGGAAAAGGTTGTATCCAGTTTAACTGAGCACTAGGCTTACGTGATCATAATTCTTGTTAATGGCATCAATGGACATTTAGTTTAAAAGTTTTACATTAATAAAAGTTTAAGAAGAGTAATGAATATCATATCATAAAATTAGGATAATCATTTCTGGATCCTAAAATTATTACGATATTTATCAATTCCGATTCCTTCATTTTCATGGGTACCTGGCAGTTTGGATATGGTTCCTAATTTCTATACCCAACCGTGACTGTGTGTCTTCCAGGCCATCGAGATGGAACTGAGGAAGATGGAGGTGGGCCAGGCTAACCGCCAGGTGTCCCTCCTCACCGCCTTCATGCCTGAGTCCTTCCTCCGCCATGGAGGAGACCACGACTGTATCCTGGTGCTGCTGCTCATTCCAAGGCTCATCTGCAAGGTGTGTGTGATCTGCAAAAAAACGAAAAAAATAGTCTGACCAATGCCACATGGGTTCGATCCTGATTTTGGAGAGTCCTAGACCACTAATGTTTGACCGATCTTTTGTAAAAAAAAAAGTATTTGAATGTATTTAACAACATAAGCCCTGTTCATACATTTTCAGAAGTAGCCTATCTACAAGCTCACAATGTGTCGTGAGCTTGTAGATCGACTATTTTTGTTATTGTTTTGAAAACGTTTGTTAATGTTCACTTAAAATGACATGCCCAAATAGGGACACTCTGTTGAAAGTGGTAAAACATTGGGACACATCGGCAGCCAACCGATGTATCGCTCAGGCTCTGCTTACCACCTGTTCCCAACATGTCCGTGTGTCATTTCCCCTGCAGAAGGAGTTGACCCCCTGCAGGGGACCGCGATGAGGGGATCCCGTGGAGAGCAGCTCAGCTTCGCCTCAGGACTGGTCTACTCCCTGGGCCTGCTGCAGGCCACTCTGCACAAATATGAACCGTGAGTGACTATCGCACATGAGAGACTAAATTGGGAATGTTGTCATTGGAGAATACCCACCATGCTAAAACTTTATAACCAGATTCTAAATAAATTAAAAGATTCTGGTAATGCTCCATGTTGCTATTCAGAACTGAACACCTTTATTCCCAATGTATTGAATATCTTCAATAAAAATTCAGTCCAATGAGAGACAACTTTTCTCGCTCGTGGAAAAATAGATATTCAAAGATTTGCACACATTTTCACAATCTTTCAAAAAAAAATTGCAGATCTACAAGCTCATAGCGCGGCACTCGGTGCCGCGCTATGAGCTTGTAGATCTGCTATTTTTTAATTGCCAAAGACATCTTAAAATGACACAGATGCGTTCTCGGTCTGAAAGGGTTAAAAATAATCTGTAACAAATTATTGCACTTTACAGTGGGGACTTTGTTCAACATAGCCAAAAAGCACAAAATAGAGGCATGGCAGTGAATCTGTTCCTGGCTACCTCTCATTCGTTAATTCACACTCGGAGTGTGAGTGATCCTGCTTTTAAATAATCGATGCGGCCCTATCGTTGACAATTCAAGTCAGGCCAGGGATTTTCACAGGCACTCATGAGGGCCGTGATCGCCGTGCCCCCTCAGCTTGGCCTCTATGCCTCCTCCAAAAAAAAAAACGATATGCCCTGCGGCCACGGTGGCCTTGAGTGGCCCGCCTACACTCCACAAAACTGCTTTCATAGTTTCCTCCTCCTCTGCCTCTTTGCCGTCAAGTGAAGTATTGCCAAGATAGCCAGTGGTGTACCAGTTCATACCGGAGTGGCAGAATAATGTGCAGCATGGCATAACCAGAAACATTCATTAATATGGCCCAAGGAACCCCTGACTCCCCATCTCTAAACCAGTCCCAGTGTCTCTTAACACATTCACTGCCAGGTATCCTACTATAATTCTAGTAACCTCTGTGCGTCTGTAGTGGTGAGTGAGTGAGTGAGTAGGTGAAGCTACCCTGTTCTCCTCACTGGCTGGACCAATTGCTCTGATTTTGCACACAGCCATTGACCATTACCATCTGAACTTAACTGTGAAGCCCGTTTTTCAATTTCATCAAATCTCAGCTTCTTATTAGCGTTTATGTGTAAAACACTGTCGCCATGGTTACGGGGCTGCCCAGCTATGGGACGAACTGCCTCCCGGGTTGCCAGATCATGTGCGCATATCCCCCCACGGATGCGTCGACCGGGTATGGTCTAGTATTCATTAATTAATTCATCCGCTGGTGCCAGCGTTTTTTTTACCTTATATTGACGATCTTTGGAGAGCCGCGGAGGCCACCATATGCACGCGGATGTAAACAAAGGGTGTCTGGGGGGTGGGGGAGGGTCTCGTCTATCCACCGGAACAAAAATGTGTTTTACCGCGATCGGCCATTTTGTTGCTACCGGCCGTTGAATAAGGCCCGTTTTCACCAACAACAAAAAAAAATGTATCCGAGCTAGATGTGTTTTTTCTACAACTCATAACATAGCAGTGGACGGAAGTGACGTTTTCTGGTGTTTTTCGAGGTGTATTAGGCACCGCATCGGTGCCTAATCACCCTGTCGGGATTTATTTATCAATAACGACCGACTGCCCGTCAATTATCCCTTGCTTAAAAGGCTCATAAGGCTTATTAGCCAGGGATCCTTTCAAGAAGTATTTTCTATGAAGCAGGATAGACAGTTGGTGGAGATACTGAGTGGAAAATAGTTCTCAATTATGTTGTTCACAACAACCAATGATGACCAATGACCAAGTTACAACGATGAGACAATATACAATTTAGGCATTTAACGTATGCTCTTATCCATTGTGACTTACAAATACAACATCAGAGTAAATGGCATGAACCCTAGTCCAAACGACAGAGTTGAACCTGATTTATACTTGGTTGCTTATTTTGATTTGATTTGATTTGATTTATTTGAAAAGCCATCACCACATGGTCACCGCAGTTCGAGGATAACACAAGAAAGTCCTGAGACTTATTTCCGTTGAGGTCCTCTTACAATTAACAATCAATACGTTAAAAATACTTTACAATACAACACATGTAACTAACGTAACGCTACATAGACACAAGTGACATACACAGTACAGACACAGTACACATTACACAACAATACAAAACACAAGTAACATTCACTGTACTTACATACAAACAATACAGGAACACAAGTAACATACACAGTACACAAACAAGTGCTACCTTATCTTTCCTAGTCTAATGACCCTCTATAGGGGAACCTTTTCTAATAGACATGATTTAGTTTTGTATTTAAAAGTCCTCAGATTTGTTGTCAGTTTGACACTGTTTTCGAGGTCATTCCACTGTGTGGCTCCTATGTAAGTAAATGATTCCCTGCCTACTTTACTTTTAAAAGCCGGGAAGGCTCACGTCTGCTACACTGGCTCTGGTGAAAAAATGGTGTACTTCACTTCTCTGAGTAAAACATGTCTTTAAAAATATGGGGACCTCTCCATATATTATCTTATGAACCATGGTCAATCTGGCCATGATTACCCTTTATTGTGTCTTACCCGGGGAAATAGCCGATCTACAAGCTCACAACACGTGGGCAATGCATAGCAGTGGCTCAGGAGGTAGAGCGGCCGCTTGGGAAACGAAAGGTTTTGTCCTTGAGCAAGAGGTTGGGGGGTTTCCTCCGCCATCAGTGTGTGAATGCATGTTTGAATGGGTGAATGTAATTTGCACATTTTAACTCTTTGACTGCCAGATCAATAGTGTAATAGTGTGCCACTGTTGCCAGCAAAAACAGCGATTTTACTGTACCTTTGAGAAACCGGCGTCCTCACGGAGAAGGGCTCATTACACGCACAGGGTTGTCGTAGTAGAGGGAAAAAAATGTGTCCGATCACGATCCTCCATTCAAGAGCTATGGCCGTTTCAATGAGGCTTGTTTTGCCGTAATGCAGGAGGAACGGAGATCTACAGTAGCAGAGATATGACCGTTTTATTGCAGGAAATAAACAGGAAGTAAACAAGCTTTTACTTTTTTTTAAAACAACGTCATTTCGTAATGTGAGCTCTATTGTACTTGATGGCGAACACCAAATCTCCAAACCTTGGAAAACCACAGTAAAACTATCTGGATGGATAGAAGCTGGGTCAAATATGTTGGGTGTTTTTACATTTTGGGTGAACTGCCCCTTAAAGAGATCAGGAAGTCAGCCGGAGAAAACGTACTGTGCAAAAAACATTTTTATTATTCGTTTTTTGGTCAGATTTGTTATTTAGATGTGACAGTCAAGCGGCAGGAAACCAAGGGGCCAACAGAGGACATGCAGACACAGGTCTCCAGCCAGAAACTGAACCGAGACGTTGCAATTAATGTGGTCGACACACTATCCGGACAGCTACCGGGGCCCCCCCGGCTGTTGATGTACTGTTTATGGTTTACATCCCAGAATGACACGACAGGATATAGATGGTAAAAATAGTACAAAATGCTTACCTACCTATTGGAAATAACTGCGTATATGAAATGCGTTGCCCTCTATACTCTCTGCCCTGGTCAGTTTTTTTTTTAATGAATGAAAATACATGATGTATGAGGCTAATGTTGCAGCTTTTCCTGCATGCAATTAACTAAGGGTCTCAAATTGAAAATATTCGCCTGCCATCAGGAATCTAGAGTACTCATCACCAGGCCCTGACATCTTCCTCTTTTTTTTTTCTTTCATTTGAATGGTTATTACATAGTAGTTCATGTAACTCAATCAATAATTGCAACTTCATTACTCCTGTTGCTCTTATGCCTGACATATATGTCAAAGTGAATGATTGTGAGCGATTTCTTATGTAAATGAAAGCAACCTGCGGCGAGCTACTCTCCGTAGATCACTTCTCAAGGGCAAACTGTGAGCCGCAGTCGCTCACATAGATATTCCAGGCTGCCAGTCTTGCCATCCATAATATCTCTAGCAGTAGTATCTTAACCCATTAAGACCTGGAACTGTGTCATTTTTAGATTTGAGCTAAACAGCATTATTTTACACTTTGGGCTATTCAAAAATAGCAGATATACAAGCTCATAGCGCGGCACCGAGTGCCGAGCTATGAGCTTGTAGATCTGCTATTTTTGAAAATTTGTGAAAATGTGTGCAAATCTTTGAATATATATATTTTTAAAGCAAACTCAAATCTTTGCTTCTGGGGGTCCCTGGAACAAAATATTTTGATGGGGGTCCGCGGCCGAATACATATAATTTTGGGGGTTCTTGACATGAAAAAGATTGAGCACCACTGATATAGAAACATACGTTTTTCAGAAAAATGTTGAGATTTAGGAGACATGTAGAATCGGCTTCAGGTCTCAATGGGTTAACTGCCAACATGGTTTAATATGAATATGTCTCCATGTGGGGCCAAACATATACCTCCCACCTAGTAAGTATACGCAGTATATCTCCATCCCCATGTATCCTAGACATGGATCTGTTTAACGTTAGCACGGTTAATGACGCCAATGACCTGAAAATTCATTCTGAATTTATGGAAATGCTAGGTCAAATCTACACAGTTAGGGTATATATATTAGGATGCATGTCAATGATGCGTGCCAGTGGGGGGGATCAATAAACTACAGTCTGACCTGTTATGAAAGCAGCCTAGACTAACAGTTATTACTTACTTTCGAGGAGAAAACACAGAAAATCCATCATGCTGAAATGAATAAATGCTATCCAAAGTATTGTTAAATAACGATGAAAATATGATGATGATGAAGTAAAACAGCCGGGAAAGAATGGTAAATACCGAAGTGGGTGCTTTGCTGCAAAAATGAAAGCATTTTGTTGCATTATAAACTGTTGAATTACAAATACAAACTAGAAAAAGTGCTCTTCGGAACACAGGTCTCCGCCAGGTCAGGTAGGTTATTGTCGGCCAGCAATGTTCAAAATTCTCCAATCAGGATGGAATATGACAAATCGGAAAGATCCGTCTTGATCACATGACTATAGAGATACTGTGTACCGATTTGCGCGATGTTTGGACAAAATCTGTAGGAGTAATCTAAAAAAATGGGTTTAGCAGAAATCGGCCACCTGGTGGCGCTCTAACAGTGTGAAAAGGGTGGCATGTCGTCCTCGGCCTAGTGGGAATGCGCGTGCAAATTTCACGGCAATTGGACGCTGCGTTTATGATTTGAGGCGTTTTGTTCAAAACGGACCACTCCTGCAAACTTTGGAAGCCAATCTTAGCCAATCAGGGTGGAATATGAAAAATAGGACCGTTTGGTTTCATGACTATAGAGATACTGTGTACCGATTTGTGTGAGGTTTGGACAAAATCTGTAGGAGTAATATAAAAAAAATGTTTAGCAACACTCTGCCTCCTGATGGCACTATAACAGGACGATTAAAAACATTGCCAGAGCTTCAGCTCTGGCATCCAGGGAGTGTGTGTGCACAGTTTCGCTGCGAAACCAACGGTGCCGGAGATTAGCTGTTCACAGACGGACGGACACTCACACGGACGAATGGACAGGGTGCAAAACATAGTCTCGACCATGCCTTTGGCCTGGCGGAGACAATACTTTGTACAGCATACACTGTAATAGTATCACACCAACTGCCAACTGTTTTTTAGTTTTTTTCTCCGTAGATCACTTCTCAAGGGCAAACTGTGAGCCGCAGTCGCTCACATAGATATTCCAGGCTGCCAGTCTTGCCATCCATAATATCTCTAGCAGTAGTATCTTAACCCATTAAGACCTGGAACTGTGTCCTTTTTAGATTTGAGCTAAACAGCATTATTTTACACTTTGGGCTATTCAAAAATAGCAGATATACAAGCTCATAGCGCGGCACCGAGTGCCGAGCTATGAGCTTGTAGATCTGCTATTTTTGAAAATTTGTGAAAATGTGTGCAAATCTTTGAATATATATATTTTTAAAGCAAACTCAAATCTTTGCTTCTGGGGGTCCCTGGAACAAAATATTTTGATGGGGGTCCGCGGCCGAATACATATAATTTTGGGGGTTCTTGACATGAAAAAGATTGAGCACCACTGATATAGAAACATACGTTTTTCAGAAAAATGTTGAGATTTAGGAGACATGTAGAATCGGCTTCAGGTCTCAATGGGTTAACTGCCAACATGGTTTAATATGAATATGTCTCCATGTGGGGCCAAACATATACCTCCCACCTAGTAAGTATACGCAGTATATCTCCATCCCCATGTATCCTAGACATGGATCTGTTTAACGTTAGCACGGTTAATGACGCCAATGACCTGAAAATTCATTCTGAATTTATGGAAATGCTAGGTCAAATCTACACAGTTAGGGTATATATATTAGGATGCATGTCAATGATGCGTGCCAGTGGGGGGGATCAATAAACTACAGTCTGACCTGTTATGAAAGCAGCCTAGACTAACAGTTATTACTTACTTTCGAGGAGAAAACACAGAAAATCCATCATGCTGAAATGAATAAATGCTATCCAAAGTATTGTTAAATAACGATGAAAATATGATGATGATGAAGTAAAACAGCCGGGAAAGAATGGTAAATACCGAAGTGGGTGCTTTGCTGCAAAAATGAAAGCATTTTGTTGCATTATAAACTGTTGAATTACAAATACAAAATATAGCTGCAAGCAGCAATGAGCGGTTTCGAGAATAATGGCAGACTGGCAGACTGGCAGACTGTGACAGAGTGGCAGACTGGCAGACTGGCAGACTTTGACAGACTGGCAGACTGGCAGACTGTGACAGAGTGGCAGACTGGCAGACTGGCAGACTGTGACAGACTGTGGCAGACTGGCAGACTGGCAGACAGACAGACTGTGGCAGACTGGCAGACTGGCAGACAGACAGACAGTGACAGAGTGGCAGACTGGCAGACTGTGACAGACTGGCAGACTGGCAGACTGTGACAGAGTGGCAGACAGACAAACAGACAGACTGTGACAGAGTGGCAGAGTGGCAGACTGGCAGACAGACAGACAGTGACAGAGTGGCAGACTGGCAGACAGACAGACTGTGGCAGACTGGCAGACTGGCAGACAGACAGACAGTGACAGAGTGGCAGACTGGCAGACAGACAGACAGTGACAGAGTGGCAGACTGGCAGACAGACAGACAGTGACAGAGTGGCAGACTGGCAGACAGACAGACTGTGACAGAGTGACAGAGTGGCAGACTAACAACTAACAGATTAACAAAGTCATGATTTTTGTTCAGTAAATTATATTTGGACCGGTTAAATTGAGGTTTGAACCAGGGACCTATAGACTTGTGGGTAGACAGTGTAAAGGATAAGGATAATTCCAGGTCCGTTCATGAAAGTCCTTGCGGTCTTGTTTCCAATGAGGGCCTGTGAGCAATTAGGGGTTAAGAGTCTTGCTCAGGGACAAATTTCATTTCATCGACACATTTGCTGGCCTGGCCTGGAATCGTACCTGGGGCAACCAGGGCCTCTGGCTCCCTAGGTGGGCTCACTAACCACTCAGCTATGGCCACAGTACAGACTGAGCCATTGGATAGACAGAATTGGATTTCATATGTGGTAAGTTATCATACAGCATGGGTTGCTTATTATATACATACAAGCTCATAACGCGTCACATTGTAGATCGGCTGTATGTGGTTACTGTAGGTGTTGTATTAATAATTACATCTGCAAAGTAACAAGTAACTAAAGCTGTCATCTGCTGTAATTGTAGTAGAGTAGAGTAGTAAAGTAAAAGTACCTAAAAATTGTACTGTGCATGTGGCAGGTGTGATTGGTGATGAGTGAGAGGGGTGGATCCAATCCATGGGAATAGGGGGAATTCCAAATGATGATCACCTCAACGCATTGTTGGGGACAGGGATCGAACCAGCGACCTATGGATTCACAGGCTGCCTCTCTTCTCATTGAGCTAGAGATATGGCCTCCCTGATGGTGTCTGTTGATATCTATAGGTTTTTCCGTCCATTATGAACCAAGCCTCTATTTCACTAACTACTGTAGATCACTGGTTCACAAAACATTTACCAATAAAGTTTTTTTTTTTGTCTCCTCGGACTGGAAACTAGTGAAAATAGTCGACCTACAAGCTCACAACGCGTTGCTATCTGAAAAGTTGTGAGATTGTAGATCGGCTATTTTCACAAGAAAGTATGTCATACATAAAAAACAACTACTCTCAAAAAAGCATTTCATGTTATTGTTTAAAAATTGCACATGTCTGAATTAACAGGGTCATGTTTTGTATAATGCAATATAAATGTAAACTGTAATCAGTGGGATTTGAACCAGGGACCTTCGGCACATGAGGCTCACACTCTACTGGTGGAGCTATTGAATCGACAGCATCAGATAGTGAGAAAGGAGAATCCAACAACACAAAACAAAAGGGCAAATGAATTACGTCATACATGAAAATAACTACTTTCAAGTATGCATTTCTCGTTATCTTTAACAATTGCACATGCATTGATACAGTCATGTTGTGTGCAATGCAATTGAGTTGAGGTCTGCATGAGGTGAGATTTGAACCAGCGACCCTGTGGTATCAAGGCAGATGATTAAGCCATTGGGCCAACAGACCCGAACTGATGAAAAAGGAGTTCACACACATGACACACTTTCACGCAAATTGCTCAGAAATGCTGGATTTAAATGTTTTTCAAACTGCTCAAAATTGCAGACAATCTAAGGGCGGAGCTTACTGGTCAAAGTGATAGATATGTTCCTCATTGATACAGTCATGTTGTGTGCAATGCAATTATAATGAAGTCTACCTGAGGTGGGATTCGAACCAGCAACCCTGTGGTTTCAAGGCAGATGATTAAGCTATCAAGCTATTGAACCTACACACCTGAACTAGTGAAAAGGGAGTTCAAACACATGACACACTTTCACGCAAATTGCTCAGAAATCCTGGATTTAAATGTTTTTCAAACTGCTCAAAATTGCAGACAATCTAAGGGCAGAGCTTACTGGTCAAAGTGATACATGTGTTCCTCATGAGTCAAGGCACATGTGTAAGCAGGTTTAACGGCTGTCGGCCAAACGAGGCATGACTTTTGCCTGTTTAAAGTTTGCATTTTCAAAAAATTGCTATAGCGCCCCCCTTTGACCAATTGGAGTAAGATTGGTTTCAGTGATACTTGGAAGGACCCTCTACAATATTGCAAAGTGTCAAACAAATGTGAGTCTGCATGTATGTGTTAGGGGCAGATGAATAATTTAAAAAAAGCTGCAATTTTCATTGGCTTATAAAAGCTTAACGTTTTCACTTATGGAAAATCCGCTTGGTTACGTCTGTCGGCATTGGTCCAAAGTTCATGTGTATACAGTTTCGTACAGATTGCTCATAAATCCCAGGAGGAGTAGGCTTTTTACTGCTTTTTACTGCTTTTCATAGAATTCGAAATGGTGGGAGATCTAAAGGTCAGAGGTCAAAAGTCAAACAGTGAAAGTTGTTAGGCATGAGGAGACGCATGTGTGTATCGAAGTTTCATGGCTGTAGGTCGAACAGGGCATGAGCTGTACCTGTTCAAAGTTGGCATATTTCAATTGAGTGCTACAGCGCCACCCTTTGGCCAATGTTTGTGAGTTTCGGGTTTTCGCCGTTTGGCATAGCCCTCTACCATATTGCCGAATTTCATAAAAAGTGACCACGCGGTTAGGCCAGAACTGGCAAAACCGGCGGAAGATCATGAATTCTTACAGATGTAATAGGGTTCGAAGCCTGATAGGCTCTCGAAACCTAATGAAGTACATCATACATTGAAAACAAGTACTCTCAATAAGCGTTTCATTTAACAATTGCATGTTTATTCATTGATACAGTCATGTTGTGTGTAATGCAATTGAGTTGAGGTCTGCATGAGGTGAGATTTGAACCGGCGACGCTCTGGTATCAAGGCAGATGATTAAGCCATTGGGCCAACAGACCCGAACTGATGAAAAGGGAGTTCACACACATGACACACTTTCACGCAAATTGCTCAGAAATACTGGATTTAAATGTTTTTCAAACTGCTCAAAATTGCAGACAATCTAAGGGCGGAGTTTACTGGTTAACAATTGCACATGCATTCATTGATACAGTCATGTTGTGTGCAATGCAATTATAATGAATTCTACATGACGTGGGATTCGAACCAGGAACCCTGTGGTTTCAAGGCAGATGATTAAGCCTTTGGGCCAACAGACCTGTACTAGTGAAAAGGGAGTTCACACACATGACACACTTTCACGCAAATTGCTCAGAAATCCTTGGTTTAAATGTTTTTCAAACTGCTCAATATATTTCGGAATGGAAACTAGTGGAAAATAGTCGATCTACAAGCTCACAACGCGTTGCTATCTAAAAAGGTGTGAGATTGTAGATCGGCTATTTTCACAAGAAAGTATGTCATACATAAAAAAAAACTACTCTCAAAAGCATTTCGTGTTATTGTCTAAACATTGCACTTGTCTGAATTAACAGGGTCATGTTTTGTACAATGCAATTTAAATGTGAACTGTAATAAGTGGGATTCGAACCAGGGACCTTCGGCACATGAGACTCACACTCTACTGGTGGAGCTATCCAATACACAGCCTTAGACAGTGACAAGGGAGAATCCAACAAAACAAAACAAAAGCGCGAATGAAGTACGTCATACATTGAAAAGAACTACTTTCAAGTATGCATTTCTCGTCATCTTTAACAATTGCACATGTATTCATTGGTATAGTCATGTTGTGTGCAATGCAATTATAATTAAGTCTACCTGAGGTGGGATTCGAACCGGCTACCCTATGGTTTCAAGGCAGATGATTAAGCGATCAAGCTATTGAACCAACACACCTGAACCTGTGAAAAAGGGCCTCAAACATGTATTTGACACAGTTTCATGCAAATTGCTCAGAAATCCTGGATTTAAATGTTTTTCAAACTGCTCAAAATTGCAGACAATCTAAGGGCAGAGCTTACTGGTCAAAGTGATACATGTGTTCCTCATGAGTCAAGGCACATGTGTAAGCAGGTTTAACGGCTGTCGGCCAAACGAGGCATGACTTTTGCCTGTTTAAAGTTTGCATTTTCAAAAAATTGCTATAGCGCCCCCCTTTGACCAATTGGAGTAAGATTGGTTTCAGTGATACTTGGAAGGACCCTCTACAATATTGCAAAGTGTCAAACAAATGTGAGTCTGCATGTATGTGTTAGGGGCAGATGAATAATTAAAAAAAAGCTGCAATTTTCATTGGCTTATAAAAGCTTAACGTTTTCACTTATGGAAAATCCGCTAAGTTACGTTTGTCGGCATTGGTCCAAAGTTCATGTGTATACAGTTTCGTACAGATTGCTCATAAATCCCAGGAGAAGTGATTTTTTTACTGCTTTTTACTGCTTTTCATAGAATTCGAAATGGTGGGAGATCTAAAGGTCAGAGGTCAAAAGTCAAACAGCGAAAGTTGTTAGGCACGAGGAGACGCATGTGTGTATCGAAGTTTCATGGCTGTAGGTCGAACAGGGCATGAGCTGTACCTGTTCAAAGTTGGCATGTTCAATTGAGTGCTACAGCGCCACCCTTTGGCCAATGGTTGTGAGTTTCGGGTTTTCGCCGTTTGGCATAGCCCTCTACCATATTGCCGAATTTCATAAGAAGTGACCAGGCGGTTAGGCCAGAACTGGCAAAAACGGCGGAATAATAATAATAAATATAGCTGCAAGCAGCAATTAGCGGTTTCGAGAATAATGGCAGACTGGCAGACTGTGACAAGAGTGGCAGACTGGCAGACTGGCAGACTTTGACAGAGTGGCAGACTGGCAGACTGGCAGACTGGCAGACTTTGACAGAGTGGCAGACTGGCAGACTGTGACAGAGTGGCAGACTGGCAGACTGGCAGACTGTGACAGACTGTGGCAGACTGGCAGACTGGCAGACAGACAGACTGTGGCAGACTGGCAGACTGGCAGACAGACAGACAGACAGACAGTGACAGAGTGGCAGACTGGCAGACTGTGACAGACTGGCAGACTGGCAGACTGTGACAGAGTGGCAGACAGACAAACAGACAGACTGGGACAGAGTGGCAGAGTGGCAGACTGGCAGACAGACAGACAGTGACAGAGTGGCAGACTGGCAGACTGGCAGACAGACAGACTGTGGCAGACTGGCAGACTGGCAGACAGACAGACAGTGACAGAGTGGCAGACTGGCAGACAGACAAACAGACTGTGACAGAGTGGCAGACTGGCAGACAGACAGACAGACAGTGACAGAGTGGCAGACTGGCAGACAGACAGACAGACAGTGACAGAGTGGCAGACAGACAGACTGTGACAGAGTGACAGAGTGACAGAGTGGCAGACTGGCAGACAGACAGACAGACAGACAGACAGACAGTGACAGAGTGGCAGACTGGCAGACAGACAGACAGTGACAGAGTGGCAGACAGGCAGACAGACAGACTGTGACAGAGTGAGAGAGAGAGAGAGAGAGAGAGAGAGAGAGAGAGAGAGAGAGAGAGAGAGAGAGAGAGAGAGAGAGAGAGAGAGAGAGAGCAAAGTGCACATGTCTGAATTAACAGGGTCATGTTTTGCATAATGCAATTTAAATGTAAACTGTGACAAGTGGGGTTTGAGCCGTGGACCTTTGGCACATGAGACTAACACTGTATTGATCAAGCTATTCAATCCACAGCCTTGGTCAGTGAGAAGGGAGAATCCAACAAAACAAAACAAAACAAAAGAGGGAATGAAGTACATCATACATTGAAAACAACTACTCTCAATAAGCGTTTCATTTAACAATTGCATGTTTATTCATTGATACAGTCATGTTGTGTGTAATGCAATTGAGTTGAGGTCTGCATGATGTGAGATTTGAACCGGCGACGCTCTGGTATCAAGGCAGATGATTAAGCCATTGGGCCAACAGACCCGAACTGATGAAAAGGGAGTTCACAGACATGACACACTTTCACGCAAATTGCTCAGAAATACTGGATTTAAATGTTTTTCAAACTGCTCAAAATTGCAGACAATCTAAGGGCGGAGTTTACTGGTTAACAATTGCACATGCATTCATTGATACAGTCATGTTGTGTGCAATGCAATTATAATGAATTCTACATGACGTGGGATTCGAACCAGGAACCCTGTGGTTTCAAGGCAGATGATTAAGCCATTGGGCCAACAGACCTGTACTAGTGAAAAGGGAGTTCAAACACATGACACAATTTCACGCAAATTGCTCAGAAATCCTTGGTTTAAATGTTTTTCAAACTGCTCAATATATTTCGTAATGGAAACTAGTGGAAAATAGTCGATCTACAAGCTCACAACGCGTTGCTATCTAAAAAGGTGTGAGATTGTAGATCGGCTATTTTCACAAGAAAGTATGTCATACATAAAAAAAAACTACTCTCAAAAGCATTTCGTGTTATTGTCTAAACATTGCACTTGTCTGAATTAACAGGGTCATGTTTTGTACAATGCAATTTAAATGTGAACTGTAATAAGTGGGATTCGAACCAGGGACCTTCGGCACATGAGACTCACACTCTACTGGTGGAGCTATCCAATACACAGCCTTAGACAGTGAAAAGGGAGAATCCAACAAAACAAAACAAAAGCGCGAATGAAGTACGTCATACATTGAAAATAACTACTTTCAAGTATGCATTTCCCGTCATCTTTAACAATTGCACATGTATTCATTGATATAGTCATGTTGTGTGCAATGCAATTATAATTAAGTCTACCTGAGGTGGGATTCGAACCGGCTACCCTATGGTTTCAAGGCAGATGATTAAGCGATCAAGCTATTGAACCAACACACCTGAACCTGTGAAAAAGGGCCTCAAACATGTATTTGACACAGTTTCATGCAAATTGCTCAGAAATCCTGGATTTAAATGTTTTTCAAACTGCTCAAAATTGCAGACAATCTAAGGGCAGAGCTTACTGGTCAAAGTGATACATGTGTTCCTCATGAGTCAAGGCACATGTGTAAGCAGGTTTAACGGCTGTCGGCCAAACGAGGCATGACTTTTGCCTGTTTAAAGTTTGCATTTTCAAAAAATTGCTATAGCGCCCCCCTTTGACCAATTGGAGTAAGATTGGTTTCAGTGATACTTGGAAGGACCCTCTACAATATTGCAAAGTGTCAAACAAATGTGAGTCTGCATGTATGTGTTAGGGGCAGATGAATAATTTAAAAAAAGCTGCAATTTTCATTGGCTTATAAAAGCTTAACGTTTTCACTTATGGAAAATCCGCTAAGTTACGTCTGTCGGCATTGGTCCAAAGTTCATGTGTATACAGTTTCGTACAGATTGCTCATAAATCCCAGGAGGAGTAGGCTTTTTACTGCTTTTTACTGCTTTTCATAGAATTCGAAATGGTGGGAGATCTAAAGGTCAGAGGTCAAAAGTCAAACAGTGAAAGTTGTTAGGCATGAGGAGACGCATGTGTGTATCGAAGTTTCATGGCTGTAGGTCGAACAGGGCATGAGCTGTACCTGTTCAAAGTTGGCATGTTCAATTGAGTGCTACAGCGCCACCCTTTGGCCAATGGTTGTGAGTTTCGGGTTTTCGCCGTTTGGCATAGCCCTCTACCATATTGCCGAATTTCATAAGAAGTGACCAGGCGGTTAGGCCAGAACTGGCAAAAACGGCGGAAGAATAATAATAATAATAGTGAAAGTGTAGAGATGTAATAGGGTTCGAAGCCTTACAGGCTCTCGAAACCTAATAATGAAAGCCAAGGAATGCAATAAGGCTTCGAAGCCTTACAGGCTCTCGAAACCTTAATGAAAGTGTAGAGATGTAATAGGGTTCGAAGCCTTACAGGCTCTCGAAACCTAATGAAAGCCAAGGAATGCAATAAGGCTTCGAAGCCTTACAGGCTCTCGAAACCTTAAAAACTCAATATGGAGACTCAACAATAGTCTTCTGAATGACAATTCATGTAAAGAATATATCAGGAAAGAGCTAGGGGATTACCTACTAAATAATGACAATGGAACAGTTACTCCAAATGTTCTGTGGGATGCTTGGAAGGCGGTTTTGAGGGGTAGACTTATAGCATACGCTGCACATAAGAAGAAGCTAAAACAAGGTCACCTGTTAGAGTTACAATCGAAAATGAAGGAATTAGAAAATCTGCACTCTGTTCGAAAAGACTCACAGACGCTAGCCCAATTGAAATGCTTACAACAAAAAATAAATAAGATCTACAATGAAGAAAATGAGAAAAACATGAGGTTTGTTAAACAAAAATACTATCCTGGTCCTAAAGCTATGAAACTCCTCTCATGGAGACTGCGTAAACAACAAGCTGATAGAAGCATTTATAAAATAAGGAACCCAAGAAACAATACAATGTGTCACAACCAGGAAGAAATACAGCAATGTTTTGAGATCTACTACCAGGACCTCTATACCCAGCCAGATAAAGCTGATTCAGCAGCCATTGGCAACTTTTTGAATTCTCTGGACCTTCCCTCAATAGGTGTTCAGCAGAATAAGGCACTGACTGCTGAGATAACAAGTACTGAGGTGGATGAAGCCATATCTTTGTTGAAAACAGACAAAACACCAGGGTCTGATGGCTTCACAGGAGAAATGTATAAAATGTTTAGGCCTGAACTATTACCTTTACTTCTCAGTTGTTTTAATTATACCCTTAAAGAGGGCCATATGCCCCAATCTTGGAGTGAAGCGCTGATTTCAGTCATTCCCAAAGAAGGTAAAGATAAATTGGAATGTAGCTCATATAGACCAATATCAATATTGAACATAGACTATAAACTATTTGCAGCAATTATCGCTAGAAGGATGGAAGATATTGTCTCGGACATGATAGATCCTGACCAAACAGGCTTTGTTAAAGAAAGACAAACGCAAGATAGTATTAGGCGGACACTCCATGTGGTTGACTATATGACTGAGGAAAAGATAAGTGCAACGCTAATAAGCCTGGACGCGGCTGCTGCCTTTGACAGTGTAGGCTGGAGCTATCTTTACCAGGTTTTAGAACGATTTGGGTTTGACGAGAAATCAGTGCTATGTATAAAATCTCTTTATTCATCTCCCACAGCCAGAATAAAAATTAATGGACATCTAACACGCTCAATCAAGCTAGGGAGGGGTTGCCGCCAAGGCTGTGTTTTAAGCCCCGCCCTCTTCGCGTTTTTCATCGAGCCACTGGCCCAGGCAATTAGGGAGGACCCAGAGATTCAGGGGGTATCAATCGGGAACACAGAATACACGATAAGCCTATTCGCGGACGACATATTGCTCACATTAAAAAATCCAGAGATTAGTGTACCCAAATTGATGACAACCTTGAGCATATTTGGAACTTACTCAGGTTATAAACTGAACACACACAAAACCCAATTACTTACTTATAATTTTACTCCAAGTTCAGAACTGCGATCCAAATTTGACTTCAAATGGGACGCACTAGCTGTCAAATATTTGGGGGTTTGGATTCCAAAAGATATATCTAAAATATATGACAAGAACTATGGTCCTGGTGTTAGGTCAATTAAAGCAGATCTTGACAGATGGTCCCTGTTGCCACTAGATATGTCGAATAGAATAGAAATCATCAAAATGAACGTTCTACCCCGCTACTTGTATCTGTTCCAATCACTACCTGTCCCAATCCCCTCTAAAGACTTCAATGAATGGAATAAGATGATCTCAAGATTTATTTGGAACAGTAAGAGACCCCGGGTCAAATATAAAACCCTACAATTACCCAAAGATAAAGGTGGATTCTCTCTTCCATGTATGGAGGATTATTTTACTGCGGCCCAATTAAGACCACTGATGTGCTGGTGCAACCCAGAATATTCGGCGAAATGGAAGAAACTGGAACTAAGTCAATTTGATATACCTGCTCAGTCTATACTAGGTGACAAACGTCAATGGGCCTTTCACCAGAACAAAGTAAATAGGTGGATTAAGGTGGCACTGGGGACATGGTTCAGGATCTGCAAAAAACTCCGTCTTGATAATCATATACGAATATTGAAATGGGTGACATTTGACTCAGAGTTTAAACCATCCAATATGGATAAGCGATATAGACAATGGGCGGAAAATGGCGTAACAGCCTATTGTACATTATTCAGCAAAGGCATTTTTGCATCCTTCAGTCAAATGTCAGACACCTATAACCTTGGGAAAAATGACTTTTACAGATATCTCCAGGTCAGGGATTATGTCAATAAGGAAATTAAACAGGTAGAGGGTACAGAACCCAATCTGGTTCATTTATTTATGAATGCGTACAAAAATAAGGATAGTAAACACCTCATATCACAAACCTATAACAGATTACAAACCTCTAAAATCCACTCGACTACTAAAGTCAGACAGAAATGGGAAAAAGAATCGGGCCTGGAGATATCTGAGGAGGATTGGAATGATATTTGGGAAGGTCAAACAAGGACAACTAACTCAAGGGCTTGGCGGGAATTCGCCTGGAAGAATACTATACGTTACTTTATCACCCCAAAATTGAAAAGCCATTTTCGGGGTTGTCAAGGACAGGGTCAATGTTGGAGGCATTGTGGTAAAGTGATGGCAGATCATTTCCACATTTTTTGGGACTGTCCTTTAATTCAACCCTTTTGGCAAGAGGTCATCAAAGAAATTAGAGACATTTTTGGAATAGAAATGGATTGTTCTTTTGTTACAGCTTATCTGGGGAAAATCCCTGCTGAACTCATGAGCCAGGACTTATATCTGTATAACATCATTTTGGTTGCCTGTAAGAAAGCCATCACCCGGAAATGGCTACAGGCCGCACCACCGACCAAGAAAGACTGGATTACAGTTGTCAATGAGATAGACTCTATGGAGAGTCTGACCTTCTCTCTTAGGCTGAGAGCGGAACAATATGCGAAAAAATGGAAGAAATGGACTTCTTACTGTTTGATGAGAAATGTAATTCATTGACTGATTGTTGTTAAAAAAATATATATATATACTGTAATCCATAAATAGGTTAATCTTTGTATTATAACGCCCACCTCAACACAATTTTTTGTATGTTTTTTCTTTATTTATTTTCATTTCATTTTATTTCTCTATGTATCTATGTGTCAATCTTATACTTGTTTATTTGACTGTTGAATGTTCTAACTGGAAAACAATAAAAAATAAGTTACAAAAAAAAAAAAAAAAAAATGACGAAAAAAATGGTGATGAAAAAATGCTGGTGACGAAAAATGACGAAAAATGCTGGTGACGAAAAATGACGAAAAATGCTGGTGACGAAAAAATGCTGGTGACGAAAAATGATGAAAAATGCTGGTGACGAAAAAAATGCTGGTGACGAAAAATGACGAAAAATGCTGGTGACGAAAAATGACAAAAAATGCTGGTGACGAAAAAATGCTGGTGACGAAAAATGACGAAAAATGCTGGTGACGAAAAAATGCTGGTGACGAAAAATGACGAAAAATGCTGGTGACGAAAAATGACGAAAAATGCTGGTGACGAAAAAATGCTGGTGACGAAAAATGCTGGTGACGAAAAATGACGAAAAATGCTGGTGACGAAAAATGACGAAAAATGCTGGTGACGAAAAAATTCTGGTGACGAAAAATGACGAAAAATGCTGGTGACGAAAAAATGCTGGTGACGAAAAATGACGAAAAATGACGAAAAATGCTGGTGACGAAAAATGACGAAAAATGCTGGTGACGAAAAAATTCTGGTGACGAAAAATGACGAAAAATGCTGGTGACGAAAAAATGCTGGTGACGAAAAATGACGAAAAATGCTGGTGACGAAAAAATGCTGGTGACGAAAAATGACAAAAAATGCTGGTGACGAAAAATGACGAAAAATGCTGGTGACGAAAAAAATCTGGTGACGAAAAATGACGGAAAATGCTGGTGACGAAAAAATTCTGGTGACGAAAAATGACGAAAAATGCTGGTGACGAAAAAATGCTGGTGACGAAAAATGACGAAAAATGCTGGTGACGAAAAAATGCTGGTGACGAAAAATGACAAAAAATGCTGGTGACGAAAAATGACGAAAAATGCTGGTGACGAAAAAATTCTGGTGACGAAAAATGACGAAAAATGCTGGTGACGAAAAAAATGCTGGTGACGAAAAATGACGAAAAATGCTGGTGACAAAAATGCTGGTGACGAAAAATGACGGAAAATGCTGGTGACGAAAAAATGCTGGTGACGAAAAATGACGAAAAATGCTGGTGACGAAAAAATGCTGGTGACGAAAAATGACGAAAAATGCTGGTGACGAAAAAATGCTGGTGACGAAAAATTACAAAAAATGCTGGTGACGAAAAATGACAAAAAATGCTGGTGACGAAAAATGACGAAAAATGCTGGTGACGAAAAAATGCTGGTGACGAAAAATGACGAAAAATGCTGGTGACGAAAAAATGCTGGTGACGAAAAATGACGACAAATGCTGGTGAACAAAAATGACGAAAAATGCTGGTGACGAAAAAATTCTGGTGACGAAAAATGACGAAAAATGCTGGTGACGAAAAAATGCTGGTGACGAAAAATGACGAAAAATGCTGGTGACGAAAAATGACGAAAAATGCTGGTGACGAAAAAATGCTGGTGACGAAAAATTACGAAAAATGCTGGTTACGAAAAATGACGAAAAATGCTGGTGACGAAAAAATGCTGGTGACGAAAAATTACGAAAAATGCTGGTGACGAAAAATGACGAAAAATGCTGGTGACGAAAAAATGCTGGTGACGAAAAAATGCTGGTGACGAAAAATTACGACAAATGCTGGTGAACAAAAATGACGAAAAATGCTGGTGACTAAAAAATTCTGGTGACGAAAAATGACGAAAAATGCTGGTGACGAAAAAATGCTGGTGACGAAAAATGACGAAAAATGCTGGTGACGAAAAATGCTGGTGACGAAAAATGACGAAAAATGCTGGTGACGAAAAATGACGAAAAATGCTGGTGACGAAAAATGACGAAAAATGCTGGTGACGAAAAAATGCTGGTGACGAAAAATGATGAAAAATGCTGGTGACGAAAAATGACGAAAAATGCTGGTGACGAAAAAAATGCTGGTGACGAAAAATGCTGGTGACAAAAATGCTGGTGACGAAAAATGACGAAAAATGCTGGTGACGAAAAAATGCTGGTGACGAAAAATGACAAAAAAATGCTGGTGACGAAAAAATGCTGGTGACGAAAAATGACGAAAAATGCTGGTGACGAAAAAATGCTGGTGACGAAAAATGACGAAAAATGCTGGTGACGAAAAATGACGAAAAATGCTGGTGACGAAAAAATGCTGGTGACGAAAAATGACGAAAAATGCTGGTGACGAAAAAATGCTGGTGACGAAAAATGACGAAAAATGCTGGTGACGAAAAAATGCTGGTGACGAAAAATGACGAAAAATGCTGGTGACGAAAAATGACGAAAAATGCTGGTGACGAAAAAATGCTGGTGACGAAAAATGACGAAAAATGCTGGTGACGAAAAATGACGAAAAATGCTGGTGACGAAAAAATGCTGGTGACGAAAAATTACGAAAAATGCTGGTGACGAAAAATGACGAAAAATGCTGGTGACGAAAAAATGCTGGTGACGAAACATGCTGGTGACGAAAAATGACGAAAAATGCTGGTGACGAAAAAATGCTGGTGACGAAAAATTACGACAAATGCTGGTGAACAAAAATGACGAAAAATGCTGGTGACGAAAAAATGCTGGTGACGAAAAATGAAGAAAAATGCTGGTGACGAAAAATGACGAAAAATGCTGGTGACGAAAAATGACGAAAAATGCTGGTGACGAAAAAATGCTGGTGACGAAAAATGATGAAAAATGCTGGTGACGAAAAATGACGAAAAATGCTGGTGACGAAAAAAATG
Organism: Gymnoscopelus microlampas; assembly: GCF_963454915.1. Classification (NCBI taxonomy): domain Eukaryota; kingdom Metazoa; phylum Chordata; class Actinopteri; order Myctophiformes; family Myctophidae; genus Gymnoscopelus; species Gymnoscopelus microlampas. The sequence continues at coordinate 29,084,769 of NC_139939.1, forward strand.
CTGGTGACGAAAAATGCTGGTGACAAAAATGCTGGTGACGAAAAATGACGGAAAATGCTGGTGACGAAAAAATGCTGGTGACGAAAAATGACGAAAAATGCTGGTGACGAAAAATGACGAAAAATGCTGGTGACGAAAAAATGCTGGTGACGAAAAAATGACAAAAAAATGCTGGTGACGAAAAAATGCTTGTGACGAAAAATTACGAAAAATGCTGGTGACGAAAAAATGCTGGTGACGAAAAATGACGAAAAATGCTGGTGACGAAAAATGACGAAAAATGCTGGTGACGAAAAAATGCTGGTGACGAAAAATGACGAAAAATGCTGGTGACGAAAAAATGCTGGTGACGAAAAATGACGACAAAAGCTGGTGAACAAAAATGACGAAAAATGCTGGTGACGAAAAAATGCTGATGACGAAAAATGACGAAAAATGCTGGTGACGAAAAAATGCTGGTGACGAAAAATGACGAAAAATGCTGGTGACGAAAAATGACGAAAAATGCTGGTGACGAAAAAATGCTGGTGACGAAAAATGACGAAAAAGGCTGGTGACGAAAAAATGCTGGTGACGAAAAATGACGAAAAATGCTGGTGACGAAAAAATGCTGGTGACGAAAAATGACGAAAAATGCTGGTGACGAAAAAATGCTGGTGACGAAAAATGACGAAAAATGCTGGTGACGAAAAAATGCTGGTGACGAAAAATGACAAAAAATGCTGGTGACGAAAAATGACGAAAAATGCTGGTGACGAAAAAATTCTGGTGACGAAAAATGACGAAAAATGCTGGTGACGAAAAAATGCTGGTGACGAAAAATGACGAAAAATGCTGGTGACGAAAAATGACGAAAAATGCTGGTGACGAAAAAATGCTGGTGACGAAAAATTACGAAAAATGCTGGTGACGAAAAATTACGAAAAATGCTGGTGACGAAAAAATGCTGGTGACGAAAAATGACGAAAAATGCTGGTGACGAAAAATGACGAAAAATGCTGGTGACGAAAAAATGCTGGTGACGAAAAATGACGAAAAATGCTGGTGACGAAAAAATGCTGGTGACGAAAAATGACGACAAATGCTGGTGAACAAAAATGACGAAAAATGCTGGTGACGAAAAAATGCTGATGACGAAAAATGACGAAAAATGCTGGTGACGAAAAAATGCTGGTGACGAAAAATGACGAAAAATGCTGGTGACGAAAAATGACGAAAAATGCTGGTGACGAAAAAATGCTGGTGACGAAAAATGACGAAAAAGGCTGGTGACGAAAAAATGCTGGTGACGAAAAATGACGAAAAATGCTGGTGACGAAAAAATGCTGGTGACGAAAAATGACGAAAAATGCTGGTGACGAAAAAATTCTGGTGACGAAAAATGACGAAAAATGCTGGTGACGAAAAAATGCTGGTGACGAAAAATGACGAAAAATGCTGGTGACGAAAAATGACGAAAAATGCTGGTGACGAAAAAATTCTGGTGACGAAAAATGACGAAAAATGCTGGTGACGAAAAAATGCTGGTGACGAAAAATGACGAAAAATGCTGGTGACGAAAAAATGCTGGTGACGAAAAATGACAAAAAATGCTGGTGACGAAAAATGACGAAAAATGCTGGTGACGAAAAAATTCTGGTGACGAAAAATGACGAAAAATGCTGGTGACGAAAAAATGCTGGTGACGAAAAATGACGAAAAATGCTGGTGACGAAAAATGACGAAAAATGCTGGTGACGAAAAAATGCTGGTGACGAAAAATTACGAAAAATGCTGGTGACGAAAAATTACGAAAAATGCTGGTGACGAAAAAATGCTGGTGACGAAAAATGACGAAAAATGCTGGTGACGAAAAATGACGAAAAATGCTGGTGACGAAAAAATGCTGGTGACGAAAAATGACGAAAAATGCTGGTGACGAAAAAATGCTGGTGACGAAAAATGACGACAAATGCTGGTGAACAAAAATGACGAAAAATGCTGGTGACGAAAAAATTCTGGTGACGAAAAATGACGAAAAATGCTGGTGACGAAAAAATGCTGGTGACGAAAAATGACGAAAAATGCTGGTGACGAAAAATGACGAAAAATGCTGGTGACGAAAAAATTCTGGTGACGAAAAATGACGAAAAATGCTGGTGACGAAAAAATGCTGGTGACGAAAAATGACGAAAAATGCTGGTGACGAAAAAATGCTGGTGACGAAAAATGACAAAAAATGCTGGTGACGAAAAATGACGAAAAATGCTGGTGACGAAAAAATTCTGGTGACGAAAAATGACGAAAAATGCTGGTGACGAAAAAATGCTGGTGACGAAAAATGACGAAAAATGCTGGTGACGAAAAAATGCTGGTGACGAAAAATGACAAAAAATGCTGGTGACGAAAAATGACGAAAAATGCTGGTGACGAAAAAATTCTGGTGACGAAAAATGACGAAAAATGCTGGTGACGAAAAAAATGCTGGTGACGAAAAATGACGAAAAATGCTGGTGACAAAAATGCTGGTGACGAAAAATGACGGAAAATGCTGGTGACGAAAAAATGCTGGTGACGAAAAATGACAAAAAATGCTGGTGACGAAAAATGACGAAAAATGCTGGTGACGAAAATGCTGGTGACGAAAAATGACGGAAAATGCTGGTGACGAAAAAATGCTGGTGACGAAAAATGACGAAAAATGCTGGTGACGAAAAAATGCTGGTGACGAAAAATGACAAAAAATGCTGGTGACGAAAAATGACGAAAAATGCTGGTGACGAAAAAATGCTGGTGACGAAAAATGACGAAAAATGCTGGTGACGAAAAAATGCTGGTGACGAAAAATGACAAAAAATGCTGGTGACGAAAAATGACGAAAAATGCTGGTGACGAAAAAATTCTGGTGACGAAAAATGACGAAAAATGCTGGTGACGAAAAAATGCTGGTGACGAAAAATGACGAAAAATGCTGGTGACGAAAAAATGCTGGTGACGAAAAATGACAAAAAATGCTGGTGACGAAAAATGACGAAAAATGCTGGTGACGAAAAAATTCTGGTGACGAAAAATGACGAAAAATGCTGGTGACGAAAAAAATGCTGGTGACGAAAAATGACGAAAAATGCTGGTGACAAAAATGCTGGTGACGAAAAATGACGGAAAATGCTGGTGACGAAAAAATGCTGGTGACGAAAAATGACGAAAAATGCTGGTGACGAAAAAATGCTGGTGACGAAAAATGACAAAAAATGCTGGTGACGAAAAATGACGAAAAATGCTGGTGACGAAAAAATGCTGGTGACAAAAAATGACGAAAAATGCTGGTGACGAAAAATGACGAAAAATGCTGGTGACGAAAAATGACGAAAAATGCTGGTGACGAAAAAATTCTGGTGACGAAAAATGACGAAAAATGCTGGTGACGAAAAAAATGCTGGTGACGAAAAATGACGAAAAATGCTGGTGACAAAAATGCTGGTGACGAAAAATGACGGAAAATGCTGGTGACGAAAAAATGCTGGTGACGAAAAATGACGAAAAATGCTGGTGACGAAAAATGACGAAAAATGCTGGTGACGAAAAATGACAAAAAAATGCTGGTGACGAAAAAATGCTGGTGACGAAAAATTACGAAAAATGCTGGTGACGAAAAAATGCTGGTGACGAAAAATGCCGAAAAATGCTGGTGACGAAAAATGACGAAAAATGCTGGTGACGAAAAAATGCTGGTGACGAAAAATGACGAAAAATGCTGGTGACGAAAAAATGCTGGTGACGAAAAATGACGACAAATGCTGGTGAACAAAAATGACGAAAAATGCTGGTGACGAAAGAATTCTGGTGACGAAAAATGACGAAAAATGCTGGTGACGAAAAAATGCTGGTGACGAAAAATGACGAAAAATGCTGGTGACGAAAAAATGCTGGTGACGAAACATGCTGGTGACGAAAAATGACGAAAAATGCTGGTGACGAAAAAATGCTGGTGACGAAAAATTACGACAAATGCTGGTGAACAAAAATGACGAAAAATGCTGGTGACGAAAAAATGCTGGTGACGAAAAATGACGAAAAATGCTGGTGACGAAAAATGACGAAAAATGCTGGTGACGAAAAATGACGAAAAATGCTGGTGACGAAAAAATGCTGGTGACGAAAAATGATGAAAAATGCTGGTGACGAAAAATGACGAAAAATGCTGGTGACGAAAAAAATGCTGGTGACGAAAAATGCTGGTGACAAAAATGCTGGTGACGAAAAATGACGGAAAATGCTGGTGACGAAAAAATGCTGGTGACGAAAAATGACGAAAAATGCTGGTGACGAAAAATGACGAAAAATGCTGGTGACGAAAAAATGCTGGTGACGAAAAAATGACAAAAAAATGCTGGTGACGAAAAAATGCTGGTGACGAAAAATTACGAAAAATGCTGGTGACGAAAAAATGCTGGTGACGAAAAATGACGAAAAATGCTGGTGACGAAAAATGACGAAAAATGCTGGTGACGAAAAAATGCTGGTGACGAAAAATGACGAAAAATGCTGGTGACGAAAAAATGCTGGTGACGAAAAATGACGACAAATGCTGGTGAACAAAAATGACGAAAAATGCTGGTGACGAAAAAATGCTGGTGACGAAAAATGACGAAAAATGCTGGTGACGAAAAAATGCTGGTGACGAAAAATGACGAAAAATGCTGGTGACGAAAAATGACGAAAAATGCTGGTGACGAAAAAATGCTGGTGACGAAAAATGACGAAAAAGGCTGGTGACGAAAAAATGCTGGTGACGAAAAATGACGAAAAATGCTGGTGACGAAAAATGACGAAAAATGCTGGTGACGAAAAAATGCTGGTGACGAAAAATGACGAAAAATGCTGGTGACGAAAAAATTCTGGTGACGAAAAATGACGAAAAATGCTGGTGACGAAAAAATGCTGGTGACGAAAAATGACGAAAAATGCTGGTGACGAAAAATGACGAAAAATGCTGGTGACGAAAAAATTCTGGTGACGAAAAATGACGAAAAATGCTGGTGACGAAAAAATGCTGGTGACGAAAAATGACGAAAAATGACGAAAAATGCTGGTGACGAAAAATGACGAAAAATGCTGGTGACGAAAAAATTCTGGTGACGAAAAATGACGAAAAATGCTGGTGACGAAAAATGCTGGTGACGAAAAAATGCTGGTGACGAAAAATGACGAAAAATGCTGGTGACGAAAAATGACGAAAAATGCTGGTGACGAAAAAATTCTGGTGACGAAAAATGACGAAAAATGCTGGTGACGAAAAAAATGCTGGTGACGAAAAATGACGAAAAATGCTGGTGACAAAAATGCTGGTGACGAAAAATGACGGAAAATGCTGGTGACGAAAAAATGCTGGTGACGAAAAATGCCGAAAAATGCTGGTGACGAAAAATGACGAAAAATGCTGGTGACGAAAAATGACAAAAAAATGCTGGTGACGAAAAAATGCTGGTGACGAAAAATTACGAAAAATGCTGGTGACGAAAAAATGCTGGTGACGAAAAATGCCGAAAAATGCTGGTGACGAAAAATGACGAAAAATGCTGGTGACGAAAAAATGCTGGTGACGAAAAATGACGAAAAATGCTGGTGACGAAAAAATGCTGGTGACGAAAAATGACGAAAAATGCTGGTGACGAAAAATGACGAAAAATGCTGGTGACGAAAAATGACGAAAAATGCTGGTGACGAAAAATGACGAAAAATGCTGGTGACGAAAAAATGCTGGTGACGAAAAATGACGAAAAATGCTGGTGACGAAAAAATTCTGGTGACGAAAAATGACGAAAAATGCTGGTGACGAAAAAAATGCTGGTGACGAAAAATGACGAAAAATGCTGGTGACAAAAATGCTGGTGACGAAAAATTACGGAAAATGCTGGTGACGAAAAAATGCTGGTGACGAAAAATGACGAAAAATGCTGGTGACGAAAAATGACGAAAAATGCTGGTGACGAAAAATGACAAAAAAATGCTGGTGACGAAAAAATGCTGGTGACGAAAAATTACGAAAAATGCTGGTGACGAAAAATGCCGAAAAATGCTGGTGACGAAAAATGACGAAAAATGCTGGTGACGAAAAAATGCTGGTGACGAAAAATGACGAAAAATGCTGGTGACGAAAAAATGCTGGTGACGAAAAATGACGACAAATGCTGGTGAACAAAAATGACGAAAAATGCTGGTGACGAAAGAATTCTGGTGACGAAAAATGACGAAAAATGCTGGTGACGAAAAAATGCTGGTGACGAAAAATGACGAAAAATGCTGGTGACGAAAAAATGCTGGTGACGAAACATGCTGGTGACGAAAAATGACGAAAAATGCTGGTGACGAAAAAATGCTGGTGACGAAAAATTACGACAAATGCTGGTGAACAAAAATGACGAAAAATGCTGGTGACGAAAAAATGCTGGTGACGAAAAATGACGAAAAATGCTGGTGACGAAAAATGACGAAAAATGCTGGTGACGAAAAATGACGAAAAATGCTGGTGACGAAAAAATGCTGGTGACGAAAAATGACGAAAAATGCTGGTGACGAAAAAATTCTGGTGACGAAAAATGACGAAAAATGCTGGTGACGAAAAAAATGCTGGTGACGAAAAATGACGAAAAATGCTGGTGACAAAAATGCTGGTGACGAAAAATTACGGAAAATGCTGGTGACGAAAAAATGCTGGTGACGAAAAATGACGAAAAATGCTGGTGACGAAAAATGACGAAAAATGCTGGTGACGAAAAATGACAAAAAAATGCTGGTGACGAAAAAATGCTGGTGACGAAAAATTACGAAAAATGCTGGTGACGAAAAATGACGAAAAATGCTGGTGACGAAAAATGACGAAAAATGCTGGTGACGAAAAAATGCTGGTGACGAAAAATGACGAAAAATGCTGGTGACGAAAAAATGCTGGTGACGAAAAATGACGACAAATGCTGGTGAACAAAAATGACGAAAAATGCTGGTGACGAAAGAATTCTGGTGACGAAAAATGACGAAAAATGCTGGTGACGAAAAAATGCTGGTGACGAAAAATGACGAAAAATGCTGGTGACGAAAAAATGCTGGTGACGAAACATGCTGGTGACGAAAAATGACGAAAAATGCTGGTGACGAAAAAATGCTGGTGACGAAAAATTACGACAAATGCTGGTGAACAAAAATGACGAAAAATGCTGGTGACGAAAAAATGCTGGTGACGAAAAATGACGAAAAATGCTGGTGACGAAAAATGACGAAAAATGCTGGTGACGAAAAATGACGAAAAATGCTGGTGACGAAAAAATGCTGGTGACGAAAAATGATGAAAAATGCTGGTGACGAAAAATGACGAAAAATGCTGGTGACGAAAAAAATGCTGGTGACGAAAAATGCTGGTGACAAAAATGCTGGTGACGAAAAATGACGGAAAATGCTGGTGACGAAAAAATGCTGGTGACGAAAAATGACGAAAAATGCTGGTGACGAAAAATGACGAAAAATGCTGGTGACGAAAAAATGCTGGTGACGAAAAAATGACAAAAAAATGCTGGTGACGAAAAAATGCTGGTGACGAAAAATGACGAAAAATGCTGGTGACGAAAAAATGCTGGTGACGAAAAATGACGAAAAATGCTGGTGACGAAAAATGACGAAAAATGCTGGTGACGAAAAAATGCTGGTGACGAAAAATGACGAAAAATGCTGGTGACGAAAAAATGCTGGTGACGAAAAATGACGACAAATGCTGGTGAACAAAAATGACGAAAAATGCTGGTGACGAAAAAATGCTGGTGACGAAAAATGACGAAAAATGCTGGTGACGAAAAAATGCTGGTGACGAAAAATGACGAAAAATGCTGGTGACGAAAAATGACGAAAAATGCTGGTGACGAAAAAATGCTGGTGACGAAAAATGACGAAAAAGGCTGGTGACGAAAAAATGCTGGTGACGAAAAATGACGAAAAATGCTGGTGACGAAAAAATGCTGGTGACGAAAAATGACGAAAAATGCTGGTGACGAAAAAATGCTGGTGACGAAAAATGACGAAAAATGCTGGTGACGAAAAAATTCTGGTGACGAAAAATGACGAAAAATGCTGGTGACGAAAAAATGCTGGTGACGAAAAATGACGAAAAATGCTGGTGACGAAAAATGACGAAAAATGCTGGTGACGAAAAAATTCTGGTGACGAAAAATGACGAAAAATGCTGGTGACGAAAAAATGCTGGTGACGAAAAATGACGAAAAATGACGAAAAATGCTGGTGACGAAAAATGACGAAAAATGCTGGTGACGAAAAATGCTGGTGACGAAAAAATGCTGGTGACGAAAAATGACGAAAAATGCTGGTGACAAAAATGCTGGTGACGAAAAATGACGGAAAATGCTGGTGACGAAAAAATGCTGGTGACGAAAAATGACGAAAAATGCTGGTGACGAAAAAATGCTGGTGACGAAAAATGACAAAAAATGCTGGTGACGAAAAATGACGAAAAATGCTGGTGACGAAAAAATGCTGGTGACGAAAAATGACGAAAAATGCTGGTGACGAAAAATGACGAAAAATGCTGGTGACGAAAAATGACGAAAAATGCTGGTGACGAAAAAATTCTGGTGACGAAAAATGACGAAAAATGCTGGTGACGAAAAAAATGCTGGTGACGAAAAATGACGAAAAATGCTGGTGACAAAAATGCTGGTGACGAAAAATGACGGAAAATGCTGGTGACGAAAAAATGCTGGTGACGAAAAATGACGAAAAATGCTGGTGACGAAAAATGACGAAAAATGCTGGTGACGAAAAATGACAAAAAAATGCTGGTGACGAAAAAATGCTGGTGACGAAAAATTACGAAAAATGCTGGTGACGAAAAAATGCTGGTGACGAAAAATGCCGAAAAATGCTGGTGACGAAAAATGACGAAAAATGCTGGTGACGAAAAAATGCTGGTGACGAAAAATGACGAAAAATGCTGGTGACGAAAAAATGCTGGTGACGAAAAATGACGAAAAATGCTGGTGACGAAAAAATGCTGGTGACGAAAAATGACGACAAATGCTGGTGAACAAAAATGACGAAAAATGCTGGTGACGAAAAAATGCTGGTGACGAAAAATGACGAAAAATGCTGGTGACGAAAAAATGCTGGTGACGAAAAATGACGAAAAATGCTGGTGACGAAAAATGACGAAAAATGCTGGTGACGAAAAAATGCTGGTGACAAAAAATGACGAAAAAGGCTGGTGACGAAAAAATGCTGGTGACGAAAAATGACGAAAAATGCTGGTGACGAAAAAATGCTGGTGACGAAAAATGACGAAAAATGCTGGTGACGAAAAAATGCTGGTGACGAAAAATGACGAAAAATGACGAAAAATGCTGGTGACGAAAAATGACGAAAAATGCTGGTGACGAAAACATTCTGGTGACGAAAAATGACGAAAAATGCTGGTGACGAAAAATGCTGGTGACGAAAAAATGCTGGTGACGAAAAATGACGAAAAATGCTGGTGACGAAAAAATGCTGGTGACGAAAAATGACAAAAAATGCTGGTGACGAAAAATGACGAAAAATGCTGGTGACGAAAAATGACGAAAAATGCTGGTGACGAAAAAATTCTGGTGACGAAAAATGACGAAAAATGCTGGTGACGAAAAAATGCTGGTGACGAAAAATGACGAAAAATGACGAAAAATGCTGGTGACGAAAAATGCTGGTGACGAAAAAATGCTGGTGACGAAAAATGACGAAAAATGCTGGTGACGAAAAAATGCTGGTGACGAAAAATGACAAAAAATGCTGGTGACGAAAAATGACGAAAAATGCTGGTGACGAAAAAATTCTGGTGACGAAAAATGACGGAAAATGCTGGTGACGAAAAAATTCTGGTGACGAAAAATGACGAAAAATGCTGGTGACGAAAAAATGCTGGTGACGAAAAATGACGAAAAATGCTGGTGACGAAAAAATGCTGGTGACGAAAAATGACAAAAAATGCTGGTGACGAAAAATGACGAAAAATGCTGGTGACGAAAAAATTCTGGTGACGAAAAATGACGAAAAATGCTGGTGACGAAAAAAATGCTGGTGACGAAAAATGACGAAAAATGCTGGTGACAAAAATGCTGGTGACGAAAAATGACGGAAAATGCTGGTGACGAAAAAATGCTGGTGACGAAAAATGACGAAAAATGCTGGTGACGAAAAAATGCTGGTGACGAAAAATGACGAAAAATGCTGGTGACGAAAAAATGCTGGTGACGAAAAATTACAAAAAATGCTGGTGACGAAAAATGACAAAAAATGCTGGTGACGAAAAATGACGAAAAATGCTGGTGACGAAAAAATGCTGGTGACGAAAAATGACGAAAAATGCTGGTGACGAAAAAATGCTGGTGACGAAAAATGACGACAAATGCTGGTGAACAAAAATGACGAAAAATGCTGGTGACGAAAAAATTCTGGTGACGAAAAATGACGAAAAATGCTGGTGACGAAAAAATGCTGGTGACGAAAAATGACGAAAAATGCTGGTGACGAAAAATGACGAAAAATGCTGGTGACGAAAAATGACGAAAAATGCTGGTGACGAAAAATGCTGGTGACGAAAAATGACGAAAAATGCTGGTGACGAAAAATGACGAAAAATGCTGGTGACGAAAAAATGCTGGTGACGAAAAATGATGAAAAATGCTGGTGACGAAAAATGACGAAAAATGCTGGTGACGAAAAAAATGCTGGTGACAAAATGCTGGTGACAAAAATGCTGGTGACGAAAAATGACGAAAAATGCTGGTGACGAAAAAAATGCTGGTGACGAAAAATGCTGGTGACAAAAATGCTGGTGACGAAAAATGACGAAAAATGCTGGTGACGAAAAAATGCTGGTGACGAAAAATGATGAAAAATGCTGGTGACGAAAAAAATGCTGGTGACGAAAAATGACGAAAAATGCTGGTGACGAAAAATGACAAAAAATGCTGGTGACGAAAAAATGCTGGTGACGAAAAATGACGAAAAATGCTGGTGACGAAAAAATGCTGGTGACGAAAAATGACGAAAAATGCTGGTGACGAAAAATGACGAAAAATGCTGGTGACGAAAAAATGCTGGTGACGAAAAATGCTGGTGACGAAAAAATGCTGGTGACGAAAAATGATGAAAAATGCTGGTGACGAAAAATGACGAAAAATGCTGGTGACGAAAAAAATGCTGGTGACAAAATGCTGGTGACAAAAATGCTGGTGACGAAAAATGACGAAAAATGCTGGTGACGAAAAAAATGCTGGTGACGAAAAATGCTGGTGACAAAAATGCTGGTGACGAAAAATGACGAAAAATGCTGGTGACGAAAAAATGCTGGTGACGAAAAATGATGAAAAATGCTGGTGACGAAAAAAATGCTGGTGACGAAAAATGACGAAAAATGCTGGTGACGAAAAATGACAAAAAATGCTGGTGACGAAAAAATGCTGGTGACGAAAAATGACGAAAAATGCTGGTGACGAAAAAATGCTGGTGACGAAAAATGACGAAAAATGCTGGTGACGAAAAATGACGAAAAATGCTGGTGACGAAAAAATGCTGGTGACGAAAAATGCTGGTGACGAAAAATGACGAAAAATGCTGGTGACGAAAAATGACGAAAAATGCTGGTGACGAAAAAATTCTGGTGACGAAAAATGACGAAAAATGCTGGTGACGAAAAAATGCTGGTGACGAAAAATGACGAAAAATGCTGGTGACGAAAAAATGCTGGTGACGAAAAATGACAAAAAATGCTGGTGACGAAAAATGACGAAAAATGCTGGTGACGAAAAAATTCTGGTGACGAAAAATGACGGAAAATGCTGGTGACGAAAAAATTCTGGTGACGAAAAATGACGCAAAATGCTGGTGACGAAAAAATGCTGGTGACGAAAAATGACGAAAAATGCTGGTGACGAAAAAATGCTGGTGACGAAAAATGACAAAAAATGCTGGTGACGAAAAATGACGAAAAATGCTGGTGACGAAAAAATTCTGGTGACGAAAAATGACGAAAAATGCTGGTGACGAAAAAAATGCTGGTGACGAAAAATGACGAAAAATGCTGGTGACAAAAATGCTGGTGACGAAAAATGACGGAAAATGCTGGTGACGAAAAAATGCTGGTGACGAAAAATGACGAAAAATGCTGGTGACGAAAAAATGCTGGTGACGAAAAATGACGAAAAATGCTGGTGACGAAAAAATGCTGGTGACGAAAAATTACAAAAAATGCTGGTGACGAAAAATGACAAAAAATGCTGGTGACGAAAAATGACGAAAAATGCTGGTGACGAAAAATGACGAAAAATGCTGGTGACGAAAAAATGCTGGTGACGAAAAATGACGACAAATGCTGGTGAACAAAAATGACGAAAAATGCTGGTGACGAAAAAATTCTGGTGACGAAAAATGACGAAAAATGCTGGTGACGAAAAAATGCTGGTGACGAAAAATGACGAAAAATGCTGGTGACGAAAAATGACGAAAAATGCTGGTGACGAAAAAATGCTGGTGACGAAAAATTACGAAAAATGCTGGTGACGAAAAATGACGAAAAATGCTGGTGACGAAAAAATGCTGGTGACGAAAAATTACGAAAAATGCTGGTGATGAAAAATGACGAAAAATGCTGGTGACGAAAAAATGCTGGTGACGAAAAATGCTGGTGACGAAAAATGACGAAAAATGCTGGTGACGAAAAAATGCTGGTGACGAAAAAATGCTGGTGACGAAAAATTACGACAAATGCTGGTGAACAAAAATGACGAAAAATGCTGGTGACTAAAAAATTCTGGTGACGAAAAATGACGAAAAATGCTGGTGACGAAAAAATGCTGGTGACGAAAAATGACGAAAAATGCTGGTGACGAAAAATGCTGGTGACGAAAAATGACGAAAAATGCTGGTGACGAAAAATGACGAAAAATGCTGGTGACGAAAAAATGCTGGTGACGAAAAATGATGAAAAATGCTGGTGACGAAAAATGACGAAAAATGCTGGTGACGAAAAAAATGCTGGTGACGAAAAATGCTGGTGACAAAAATGCTGGTGACGAAAAATGACGAAAAATGCTGGTGACGAAAAAATGCTGGTGACGAAAAATGACAAAAAAATGCTGGTGACGAAAAAATGCTGGTGACGAAAAATGACGAAAAATGCTGGTGACGAAAAAATGCTGGTGACGAAAAATGACGAAAAATGCTGGTGACGAAAAATGACGAAAAATGCTGGTGACGAAAAAATGCTGGTGACGAAAAATGACGAAAAATGCTGGTGACGAAAAAATGCTGGTGACGAAAAATGACGAAAAATGCTGGTGACGAAAAAATGCTGGTGACGAAAAATGACGAAAAATGCTGGTGACGAAAAATGACGAAAAATGCTGGTGACGAAAAAATGCTGGTGACGAAAAATGACGAAAAATGCTGGTGACGAAAAATGACGAAAAATGCTGGTGACGAAAAAATGCTGGTGACGAAAAATTACGAAAAATGCTGGTGACGAAAAATGACGAAAAATGCTGGTGACGAAAAAATGCTGGTGACGAAACATGCTGGTGACGAAAAATGACGAAAAATGCTGGTGACGAAAAAATGCTGGTGACGAAAAATTACGACAAATGCTGGTGAACAAAAATGACGAAAAATGCTGGTGACGAAAAAATGCTGGTGACGAAAAATGAAGAAAAATGCTGGTGACGAAAAATGACGAAAAATGCTGGTGACGAAAAATGACGAAAAATGCTGGTGACGAAAAAATGCTGGTGACGAAAAATGATGAAAAATGCTGGTGACGAAAAATGACGAAAAATGCTGGTGACGAAAAAAATGCTGGTGACGAAAAATGCTGGTGACAAAAATGCTGGTGACGAAAAATGACGGAAAATGCTGGTGACGAAAAAATGCTGGTGACGAAAAATGACGAAAAATGCTGGTGACGAAAAATGACGAAAAATGCTGGTGACGAAAAAATGCTGGTGACGAAAAAATGACAAAAAAATGCTGATGACGAAAAAATGCTGGTGACGAAAAATTACGAAAAATGCTGGTGACGAAAAAATGCTGGTGACGAAAAATGACGAAAAATGCTGGTGACGAAAAATGACGAAAAATGCTGGTGACGAAAAAATGCTGGTGACGAAAAATGACGAAAAATGCTGGTGACGAAAAAATGCTGGTGACGAAAAATGACGACAAATGCTGGTGAACAAAAATGACGAAAAATGCTGGTGACGAAAAAATGCTGGTGACGAAAAATGACGAAAGATGCTGGTGACGAAAAAATGCTGGTGACGAAAAATGACGAAAATTGCTGGTGACGAAAAATGACGAAAAATGCTGGTGACGAAAAAATGCTGGTGACGAAAAATGACAAAAAATGCTGGTGACGAAAAATGACGAAAAATGCTGGTGACGAAAAAATTCTGGTGACGAAAAATGACGAAAAATGCTGGTGACGAAAAAAATGCTGGTGACGAAAAATGACGAAAAATGCTGGTGACAAAAATGCTGGTGACGAAAAATGACGGAAAATGCTGGTGACGAAAAAATGCTGGTGACGAAAAATGACAAAAAATGCTGGTGACGAAAAATGACGAAAAATGCTGGTGACGAAAAAATTCTGGTGACGAAAAATGACGAAAAATGCTGGTGACGAAAAATGACGAAAAATGCTGGTGACGAAAAAATGCTGGTGACGAAAAATGACGAAAAATGCTGGTGACGAAAAAATGCTGGTGACGAAAAATGACAAAAAATGCTGGTGACGAAAAATGACGAAAAATGCTGGTGACGAAAAAATTCTGGTGACGAAAAATGACGAAAAATGCTGGTGACGAAAAAAATGCTGGTGACGAAAAATGACGAAAAATGCTGGTGACAAAAATGCTGGTGACGAAAAATGACGGAAAATGCTGGTGACGAAAAAATGCTGGTGACGAAAAATGACAAAAAATGCTGGTGACGAAAAATGACGAAAAATGCTGGTGACGAAAAAATTCTGGTGACGAAAAATGACGAAAAATGCTGGTGACGAAAAATGACGAAAAATGCTGGTGACAAAAATGCTGGTGACGAAAAATGACGGAAAATGCTGATGACGAAAAAATGCTGGTGACGAAAAATGACGAAAAATGCTGGTGACGAAAAAATGCTGGTGACGAAAAATGACAAAAAATGCTGGTGACGAAAAATGACGAAAAATGCTGGTGACGAAAAATGACGAAAAATGCTGGTGACGAAAAAATGCTGGTGACGAAAAATGACAAAAAATGCTGGTGACGAAAAATGACGAAAAATGCTGGTGACGAAAAAATGCTGGTGACGAAAAATGACAAAAAATGCTGGTGACGAAAAATGACGAAAAATGCTGGTGACGAAAAAATGCTGGTGACGAAAAATGACAAAAAATGCTGGTGACGAAAAATGACGAAAAATGCTGGTGACGAAAAAATTCTGGTGACGAAAAATGACGAAAAATGCTGGTGACGAAAAAATGCTGGTGACGAAAAATGACGAAAAATGCTGGTGACGAAAAAATGCTGGTGACGAAAAATGACAAAAAATGCTGGTGACGAAAAATGACGAAAAATGCTGGTGACGAAAAAATTCTGGTGACGAAAAATGACGAAAAATGCTGGTGACGAAAAAAATGCTGGTGACGAAAAATGACGAAAAATGCTGGTGACAAAAATGCTGGTGACGAAAAATGACGGAAAATGCTGGTGACGAAAAAATGCTGGTGACGAAAAATGACAAAAAATGCTGGTGACGAAAAATGACGAAAAATGCTGGTGACGAAAAAATTCTGGTGACGAAAAATGACGAAAAATGCTGGTGACGAAAAAAATGCTGGTGACGAAAAATGACGAAAAATGCTGGTGACGAAAAAATGCTGGTGACGAAAAAATGCTGGTGACGAAAAAATGCTGGTGACGAAAAATGACGAAAAATGCTGGTGACGAAAAAATGCTGGTGACGAAAAATGACAAAAAATGCTGGTGACGAAAAATGACGAAAAATGCTGGTGACGAAAAAATGCTGGTGACGAAAAATGACGAAAAATGCTGGTGACGAAAAATGACGAAAAATGCTGGTGACGAAAAAAATGCTGGTGACGAAAAATGACGAAAAATGCTGGTGACGAAAAAATGCTGGTGACGAAAAATGACGAAAAATGCTGGTGACGAAAAAATGCTGGTGACGAAAAATGACAAAAAATGCTGGTGACGAAAAATGACGAAAAATGCTGGTGACGAAAAAATTCTGGTGACGAAAAATGACGAAAAATGCTGGTGACGAAAAAAATGCTGGTGACGAAAAATGACGAAAAATGCTGGTGACAAAAATGCTGGTGACGAAAAATGACGGAAAATGCTGGTGACGAAAAAATGCTGGTGACGAAAAATGACAAAAAATGCTGGTGACGAAAAATGACGAAAAATGCTGGTGACGAAAAAATTCTGGTGACGAAAAATGACGAAAAATGCTGGTGACGAAAAAAATGCTGGTGACGAAAAATGACGAAAAATGCTGGTGACAAAAATGCTGGTGACGAAAAATGACGGAAAATGCTGGTGACGAAAAAATGCTGGTGACGAAAAATGACGAAAAATGCTGGTGACGAAAAAATGCTGGTGACGAAAAATGACAAAAAATGCTGGTGACGAAAAATGACGAAAAATGCTGGTGACGAAAAAATGCTGGTGACGAAAAATGACGAAAAATGCTGGTGACGAAAAATGACGAAAAATGCTGGTGACGAAAAAAATGCTGGTGACGAAAAATGACGAAAAATGCTGGTGACGAAAAATGACGAAAAATGCTGGTGACGAAAAAATTCTGGTGACGAAAAATGACGAAAAATGCTGGTGACGAAAAAAATGCTGGTGACGAAAAATGACGAAAAATGCTGGTGACAAAAATGCTGGTGACGAAAAATGACGGAAAATGCTGGTGACGAAAAAATGCTGGTGACGAAAAATGACGAAAAATGCTGGTGACGAAAAAATGCTGGTGACGAAAAATGACAAAAAATGCTGGTGACGAAAAATGACGAAAAATGCTGGTGACGAAAAAATGCTGGTGACGAAAAATGACGAAAAATGCTGGTGACGAAAAATGACGAAAAATGCTGGTGACGAAAAAAATGCTGGTGACGAAAAATGACGAAAAATGCTGGTGACGAAAAATGACGAAAAATGCTGGTGACGAAAAAATTCTGGTGACGAAAAATGACGAAAAATGCTGGTGACGAAAAAAATGCTGGTGACGAAAAATGACGAAAAATGCTGGTGACAAAAATGCTGGTGACGAAAAATGACGGAAAATGCTGGTGACGAAAAAATGCTGGTGACGAAAAATGACGAAAAATGCTGGTGACGAAAAATGACAAAAAAATGCTGGTGACGAAAAAATGCTGGTGACGAAAAATTACGAAAAATGCTGGTGACGAAAAAATGCTGGTGACGAAAAATGCCGAAAAATGCTGGTGACGAAAAATGACGAAAAATGCTGGTGACGAAAAAATGCTGGTGACGAAAAATGACGAAAAATGCTGGTGACGAAAAAATGCTGGTGACGAAAAATGACGACAAATGCTGGTGAACAAAAATGACGAAAAATGCTGGTGACGAAAGAATTCTGGTGACGAAAAATGACGAAAAATGCTGGTGACGAAAAAATGCTGGTGACGAAAAATGACGAAAAATGCTGGTGACGAAAAAATGCTGGTGACGAAACATGCTGGTGACGAAAAATGACGAAAAATGCTGGTGACGAAAAAATGCTGGTGACGAAAAATTACGACAAATGCTGGTGAACAAAAATGACGAAAAATGCTGGTGACGAAAAAATGCTGGTGACGAAAAATGACGAAAAATGCTGGTGACGAAAAAATGCTGGTGACGAAAAATGACAAAAAATGCTGGTGACGAAAAATGATGAAAAATGCTGGTGACGAAAAATGACGAAAAATGCTGGTGACGAAAAAAATGCTGGTGACGAAAAATGCTGGTGACAAAAATGCTGGTGACGAAAAATGACGAAAAATGCTGGTGACGAAAAAATGCTGGTGACGAAAAATGACAAAAAAATGCTGGTGACGAAAAAATGCTGGTGACGAAAAATTACGAAAAATGCTGGTGACGAAAAAATGCTGGTGACGAAAAATGACGAAAAATGCTGGTGACGAAAAATGACGAAAAATGCTGGTGACGAAAAAATGCTGGTGACGAAAAATGACGAAAAATGCTGGTGACGAAAAAATGCTGGTGACGAAAAATGACGAAAAATGCTGGTGACGAAAAAATGCTGGTGACGAAAAATTACAAAAAATGCTGGTGACGAAAAATGACAAAAAATGCTGGTGACGAAAAATGACGAAAAATGCTGGTGACGAAAAAATGCTGGTGACGAAAAATGACGAAAAATGCTGGTGACGAAAAAATGCTGGTGACGAAAAATGACGAAAAATGCTGGTGACGAAAAAATGCTGGTGACGAAAAATTACAAAAAATGCTGGTGACGAAAAATGACAAAAAATGCTGGTGACGAAAAATGACGAAAAATGCTGGTGACGAAAAAATGCTGGTGACGAAAAATGACGAAAAATGCTGGTGACGAAAAAATGCTGGTGACGAAAAATGACGACAAATGCTGGTGAACAAAAATGACGAAAAATGCTGGTGACGAAAAAATTCTGGTGACGAAAAATGACGAAAAATGCTGGTGACGAAAAAATGCTGGTGACGAAAAATGACGAAAAATGCTGGTGACGAAAAATGACGAAAAATGCTGGTGACGAAAAATGACGAAAAATGCTGGTGACGAAAAATGCTGGTGACGAAAAATGACGAAAAATGTTGGTGACGAAAAATGACGAAAAATGCTGGTGACGAAAAAATGCTGGTGACGAAAAATGATGAAAAATGCTGGTGACGAAAAATGACGAAAAATGCTGGTGACGAAAAAAATGCTGGTGACGAAAAATGCTGGTGACAAAAATGCTGGTGACGAAAAATGACGAAAAATGCTGGTGACGAAAAAATGCTGGTGACGAAAAATGACAAAAAAATGCTGGTGACGAAAAAATGCTGGTGACGAAAAATGACGAAAAATGCTGGTGACGAAAAAATGCTGGTGACGAAAAATGACGAAAAATGCTGGTGACGAAAAATGACGAAAAATGCTGGTGACGAAAAAATGCTGGTGACGAAAAATGACGAAAAATGCTGGTGACGAAAAAATGCTGGTGACGAAAAATGACGAAAAATGCTGGTGACGAAAAAATGCTGGTGACGAAAAATGACGAAAAATGCTGGTGACGAAAAATGACGAAAAATGCTGGTGACGAAAAAATGCTGGTGACGAAAAATGACGAAAAATGCTGGTGACGAAAAATGACGAAAAATGCTGGTGACGAAAAAATGCTGGTGACGAAAAATTACGAAAAATGCTGGTGACGAAAAATGACGAAAAATGCTGGTGACGAAAAAATGCTGGTGACGAAACATGCTGGTGACGAAAAATGACGAAAAATGCTGGTGACGAAAAAATGCTGGTGACGAAAAATTACGACAAATGCTGGTGAACAAAAATGACGAAAAATGCTGGTGACGAAAAAATGCTGGTGACGAAAAATGACGAAAAATGCTGGTGACGAAAAATGACGAAAAATGCTGGTGACGAAAAATGACGAAAAATGCTGGTGACGAAAAAATGCTGGTGACGAAAAATGATGAAAAATGCTGGTGACGAAAAATGACGAAAAATGCTGGTGACGAAAAAAATGCTGGTGACGAAAAAATGCTGGTGACGAAAAATTACAAAAAATGCTGGTGACGAAAAATGACAAAAAATGCTGGTGACGAAAAATGACGAAAAATGCTGGTGACGAAAAAATGCTGGTGACGAAAAATGACGAAAAATGCTGGTGACGAAAAAATGCTGGTGACGAAAAATGACGACAAATGCTGGTGAACAAAAATGACGAAAAATGCTGGTGACGAAAAAATTCTGGTGACGAAAAATGACGAAAAATGCTGGTGACGAAAAAATGCTGGTGACGAAAAATGACGAAAAATGCTGGTGACGAAAAATGACGAAAAATGCTGGTGACGAAAAAATGCTGGTGACGAAAAATTACGAAAAATGCTGGTGACGAAAAATGACGAAAAATGCTGGTGACGAAAAAATGCTGGTGACGAAAAATGCTGGTGACGAAAAATGACGAAAAATGCTGGTGACGAAAAAATGCTGGTGACGAAAAAATGCTGGTGACGAAAAATTACGACAAATGCTGGTGAACAAAAATGACGAAAAATGCTGGTGACTAAAACATTCTGGTGACGAAAAATGACGAAAAATGCTGGTGACGAAAAAATGCTGGTGACGAAAAATGACGAAAAATGCTGGTGACGAAAAATGCTGGTGACGAAAAATGACGAAAAATGCTGGTGACGAAAAATGACGAAAAATGCTGGTGACGAAAAAATGCTGGTGACGAAAAATGATGAAAAATGCTGGTGACGAAAAAATGCTGGTGACGAAAAATGACGAAAAATGCTGGTGACGAAAAATGACGAAAAATGCTGGTGACGAAAAAATGCTGGTGACGAAAAATGACGAAAAATGCTGGTGACGAAAAATGACGAAAAATGCTGGTGACGAAAAAATGCTGGTGACGAAAAATGACGACAAATGCTGGTGAACAAAAATGACGAAAAATGCTGGTGACGAAAAAATTCTGGTGACGAAAAATGACGAAAAATGATGGTGACCAAAAAATTCTGGTGACGAAAAATGACGAAAAATGCTGGTGACGAAAAAATGCTGGTGACGAAAAATGACGAAAAATGACGAAAAATGCTGGTGACGAAAAATGACGAAAAATGCTGGTGACGAAAAAAATCTGGTGACGAAAAATGACGAAAAATGCTGGTGACGAAAAAATGCTGGTGACGAAAAATGACGAAAAATGCTGGTGACGAAAAAATGCTGGTGACGAAAAATTACGACAAATGCTGGTGAACAAAAATGACGAAAAATGCTGGTGACGAAAAAATGCTGGTGACGAAAAATGACGAAAAATGCTGGTGAAAAAAATGCTGGTGACGAAAAATGACGGAAAATGCTGGTGACGAATAAATGCTGGTGACGAAAAATGACGAAAAATGCTGGTGACGAAAAAATGCTGGTGACGAAAAATGACAAAAAATGCTGGTGACGAAAAATGACGAAAAATGCTGGTGACGAAAAAATGCTGGTGACGAAAAATGACGAAAAATGCTGGTGACGAAAAATGACGAAAAATGCTGGTGACGAAAAAATTCTGGTGACGAAAAATGACGAAAAATGCTGGTGACGAAAAATGACGAAAAATGCTGGTGACGAAAAAATGCTGGTGACGAAAAAATGCTGGTGACGAAAAATGACGAAAAATGCTGGTGACGAAAAATGACGAAAAATGCTGGTGACGAAAAAATGCTGGTGACGAAAAATGACGAAAAATGCTGGTGACGAAAAAATGCTGGTGACGAAAAATGACAAAAAATGCTGGTGACAAAAATGCTGGTGACGAAAAATGACGGAAAATGCTGGTGACGAAAAAATGCTGGTGACGAAAAATGACGAAAAATGCTGGTGACGAAAAATGACGAAAAATGCTGGTGACGAAAAAATGCTGGTGACGAAAAATGACGAAAAATGCTGGTGACGAAAAAATTCTGGTGACGAAAAATGACGAAAAATGCTGGTGACGAAAAAATGCTGGTGACGAAAAATGACGAAAAATGCTGGTGACGAAAAAATGCTGGTGACGAAAAATGACAAAAAATGCTGGTGACGAAAAATGACGAAAAATGCTGCTGACGAAAAAATTCTGGTGACGAAAAATGACGAAAAATGCTGGTGACGAAAAAATGCTGGTGACGAAAAATGACGAAAAATGCTGGTGACGAAAAAATGCTGGTGACGAAAAATGACAAAAAATGCTGGTGACAAAAATGCTGGTGACGAAAAATGACGGAAAATGCTGGTGACGAAAAAATGCTGGTGACGAAAAATGACGAAAAATGCTGGTGACGAAAAAATGCTGGTGACGAAAAATGACGAAAAATGCTGGTGACGAAAAATTACGAAAAATGCTGGTGACGAAAAATGACAAAAAATGCTGGTGACGAAAAATGACAAAAAATGCTGGTGACGAAAAATGACGAAAAATGCTGGTGACGAAAAAATGCTGGTGACGAAAAAATGACAAAAAAATGCTGGTGACGAAAAAATGCTGGTGACGAAAAATTACGAAAAATGCTGGTGACGAAAAAATGCTGGTGACGAAAAATGACGAAAAATGCTGGTGACGAAAAATGACGAAAAATGCTGGTGACGAAAAAATGCTGGTGACGAAAAGTGACGAAAAATGCTGGTGACGAAAAATGACGAAAAATGCTGGTGACGAAAAAATGCTGGTGACGAAAAATGACGAAAAATGCTGGTGACGAAAAAATGCTGGTGACGAAAAATGACGAAAAATGCTGGTGACGAAAAATGACGAAAAATGCTGGTGACGAAAAAATTCTGGTGACGAAAAATGACGAAAAATGCTGGTGACGAAAAATGACGAAAAATGCTGGTGACGAAAAAATGCTGGTGACGAAAAATGACGAAAAATGCTGGTGACGAAAAATGACGAAAAATGCTGGTGACGAAAAAATGCTGGTGACGAAAAATGACGAAAAATGCTGGTGACGAAAAATGACGAAAAATGCTGGTGACGAAAAAATGCTGGTGACGAAAAATGACGAAAAATGCTGGTGACGAAAAATGACGAAAAATGCTGGTGACGAAAAAATGCTGGTGACGAAAAATGACGAAAAATGCTGGTGACGAAAAATGACGAAAAATGCTGGTGACGAAAAAATGCTGGTGACGAAAAATGACGAAAAATGCTGGTGACGAAAAAATTCTGGTGACGAAAAATGACGAAAAATGCTGGTGACGAAAAAATGCTGGTGACGAAAAATGACGAAAAATGCTGGTGACGAAAAAATGCTGGTGACGAAAAATGACAAAAAATGCTGGTGACGAAAAATGACGAAAAATGCTGCTGACGAAAAAATTCTGGTGACGAAAAATGACGAAAAATGCTGGTGACGAAAAAATGCTGGTGACGAAAAAAATGACGAAAAATGCTGGTGACGAAAAATGACGAAAAATGCTGGTGACGAAAAAATTCTGGTGACGAAAAATGACGAAAAATGCTGGTGACGAAAAATGACGAAAAATGCTGGTGACGAAAAAATGCTGGTGACGAAAAAATGCTGGTGACGAAAAATGACGAAAAATGCTGGTGACGAAAAATGACGAAAAATGCTGGTGACGAAAAAATTCTGGTGACGAAAAATGACGAAAAATGCTGGTGACGAAAAATGACGAAAAATGCTGGTGACGAAAAAATTCTGGTGACGAAAAATGACGAAAAATGCTGATGACGAAAAAATGCTGGTGACGAAAAATGACGAAAAATGCTGGTGACGAAAAAATGCTGGTGACGAAAAATGACAAAAAATGCTGGTGACAAAAATGCTGGTGACGAAAAATGACGGAAAATGCTGGTGACGAAAAAATGCTGGTGACGAAAAATGACGAAAAATGCTGGTGACGAAAAATGACGAAAAATGCTGGTGACGAAAAAATGCTGGTGACGAAAAATGACGAAAAATGCTGGTGACGAAAAAATTCTGGTGACGAAAAATGACGAAAAATGCTGGTGACGAAAAAATGCTGGTGACGAAAAATGACGAAAAATGCTGGTGACGAAAAAATGCTGGTGACGAAAAATGACAAAAAATGCTGGTGACGAAAAATGACGAAAAATGCTGCTGACGAAAAAATTCTGGTGACGAAAAATGACGAAAAATGCTGGTGACGAAAAAATGCTGGTGACGAAAAAAATGACGAAAAATGCTGGTGACGAAAAATGACGAAAAATGCTGGTGACGAAAAAATTCTGGTGACGAAAAATGACGAAAAATGCTGGTGACGAAAAATGACGAAAAATGCTGGTGACGAAAAATGACGAAAAATGCTGGTGACGAAAAAATTCTGGTGACGAAAAATGACGAAAAATGCTGGTGACGAAAAATGACGAAAAATGCTGGTGACGAAAAAATGCTGGTGACGAAAAATGACGAAAAATGCTGGTGACGAAAAAATTCTGGTGACGAAAAATGACGAAAAATGCTGGTGACGAAAAAATGCTGGTGACGAAAAATGACGAAAAATGCTGGTGACGAAAAAATGCTGGTGACGAAAAATGACAAAAAATGCTGGTGACAAAAATGCTGGTGACGAAAAATGACGGAAAATGCTGGTGACGAAAAAATGCTGGTGACGAAAAATGACGAAAAATGCTGGTGACGAAAAAATGCTGGTGACGAAAAATTACGAAAAATGCTGGTGACGAAAAATTACGAAAAATGCTGGTGACGAAAAATGACAAAAAATGCTGGTGACTAAAAATGACAAAAAATGCTGGTGACGAAAAAATGCTGGTGACGAAAAATGACGAAAAATGCTGGTGACGAAAAAATGCTGGTGACGAAAAATGACGAAAAATGCTGGTGACGAAAAAATGCTGGTGACGAAAAATGACGAAAAATGCTGGTGACGAAAAATGACGAAAAATGCTGGTGACGAAAAAATTCTGGTGACGAAAAATGACGAAAAATGCTGGTGACGAAAAATGACGAAAAATGCTGGTGACGAAAAAATGCTGGTGACGAAAAATGACGAAAAATGCTGGTGACGAAAAATGACGAAAAATGCTGGTGACGAAAAAATGCTGGTGACGAAAAATGACGAAAAATGCTGGTGACGAAAAATGACGAAAAATGCTGGTGACGAAAAAATGCTGGTGACGAAAAATGACGAAAAATGCTGGTGACGAAAAATGACGAAAAATGCTGGTGACGAAAAAATGCTGGTGACGAAAAATGACGAAAAATGCTGGTGACGAAAAATGACGAAAAATGCTGGTGACGAAAAAATGCTGGTGACGAAAAATGACGAAAAATGCTGGTGACGAAAAAATTCTGGTGACGAAAAATGACGAAAAATGCTGGTGACGAAAAAATGCTGGTGACGAAAAATGACGAAAAATGCTGGTGACGAAAAAATGCTGGTGACGAAAAATGACAAAAAATGCTGGTGACGAAAAATGACGAAAAATGCTGCTGACGAAAAAATTCTGGTGACGAAAAATGACGAAAAATGCTGGTGACGAAAAAATTCTGGTGACGAAAAATGACGAAAAATGCTGGTGACGAAAAATGACGAAAAATGCTGGTGACGAAAAAATGCTGGTGACGAAAAAATGCTGGTGACGAAAAATGACGAAAAATGCTGGTGACGAAAAATGACGAAAAATGCTGGTGACGAAAAAATTCTGGTGACGAAAAATGACGAAAAATGCTGGTGACGAAAAATGACGAAAAATGCTGGTGACGAAAAAATGCTGGTGACGAAAAATGACGAAAAATGCTGGTGACGAAAAAATTCTGGTGACGAAAAATGACGAAAAATGCTGGTGACGAAAAAATGCTGGTGACGAAAAATGACGAAAAATGCTGGTGACGAAAAAATGCTGGTGACGAAAAATGACAAAAAATGCTGGTGACAAAAATGCTGGTGACGAAAAATGACGGAAAATGCTGGTGACGAAAAAATGCTGGTGACGAAAAATGACGAAAAATGCTGGTGACGAAAAATGACGAAAAATGCTGGTGACGAAAAAATGCTGGTGACGAAAAATGACGAAAAATGCTGGTGACGAAAAAATTCTGGTGACGAAAAATGACGAAAAATGCTGGTGACGAAAAAATGCTGGTGACGAAAAATGACGAAAAATGCTGGTGACGAAAAAATGCTGGTGACGAAAAATGACAAAAAATGCTGGTGACGAAAAATGACGAAAAATGCTGCTGACGAAAAAATTCTGGTGACGAAAAATGACGAAAAATGCTGGTGACGAAAAAATGCTGGTGACGAAAAAAATGACGAAAAATGCTGGTGACGAAAAATGACGAAAAATGCTGGTGACGAAAAAATTCTGGTGACGAAAAATGACGAAAAATGCTGGTGACGAAAAATGACGAAAAATGCTGGTGACGAAAAAATGCTGGTGACGAAAAAATGCTGGTGACGAAAAATGACGAAAAATGCTGGTGACGAAAAATGACGAAAAATGCTGGTGACGAAAAAATTCTGGTGACGAAAAATGACGAAAAATGCTGGTGACGAAAAATGACGAAAAATGCTGGTGACGAAAAAATGCTGGTGACGAAAAATGACGAAAAATGCTGGTGACGAAAAAATTCTGGTGACGAAAAATGACGAAAAATGCTGGTGACGAAAAAATGCTGGTGACGAAAAATGACGAAAAATGCTGGTGACGAAAAAATGCTGGTGACGAAAAATGACAAAAAATGCTGGTGACAAAAATGCTGGTGACGAAAAATGACGGAAAATGCTGGTGACGAAAAAATGCTGGTGACGAAAAATGACGAAAAATGCTGGTGACGAAAAAATGCTGGTGACGAAAAATTACGAAAAATGCTGGTGACGAAAAATTACGAAAAATGCTGGTGACGAAAAATGACAAAAAATGCTGGTGACTAAAAATGACAAAAAATGCTGGTGACGAAAAATGACGAAAAATGCTGGTGACGAAAAAATGACAAAAAAATGCTGGTGACGAAAAAATGCTGGTGACGAAAAATGACGAAAAATGCTGGTGACGAAAAAATGCTGGTGACGAAAAATGACGAAAAATGCTGGTGACGAAAAATGACGAAAAATGCTGGTGACGAAAAAATGCTGGTGACGAAAAGTGACGAAAAATGCTGGTGACGAAAAATGACGAAAAATGCTGGTGACGAAAAAATGCTGGTGACGAAAAATGACGAAAAATGCTGGTGACGAAAAAATGCTGGTGACGAAAAATGACGAAAAATGCTGGTGACGAAAAATGACGAAAAATGCTGGTGACGAAAAATGACGAAAAATGCTGGTGACGAAAAATGACGAAAAATGCTGGTGACGAAAAAATGCTGGTGACGAAAAATGACGAAAAATGCTGGTGACGAAAAATGACGAAAAATGCTGGTGACGAAAAAATGCTGGTGACGAAAAATGACGAAAAATGCTGGTGACGAAAAATGACGAAAAATGCTGGTGACGAAAAAATGCTGGTGACGAAAAATGACGAAAAATGCTGGTGACGAAAAATGACGAAAAATGCTGGTGACGAAAAAATGCTGGTGACGAAAAATGACGAAAAATGCTGGTGACGAAAAATGACGAAAAATGCTGGTGACGAAAAAATGCTGGTGACGAAAAATGACGAAAAATGCTGGTGACGAAAAATGACGAAAAATGCTGGTGACGAAAAAATGCTGGTGACGAAAAATGACGAAAAATGCTGGTGACGAAAAATGACGAAAAATGCTGGTGACGAAAAAATGCTGGTGACGAAAAATGACGAAAAATGCTGGTGACGAAAAATGACGAAAAATGCTGGTGACGAAAAAATGCTGGTGACGAAAAATGACGAAAAATGCTGGTGACGAAAAATGACGAAAAATGCTGGTGACGAAAAAATGCTGGTGACGAAAAATGACGAAAAATGCTGGTGACGAAAAATGACGAAAAATGCTGGTGACGAAAAAATGCTGGTGACGAAAAATGACGAAAAATGCTGGTGACGAAAAATGACGAAAAATGCTGGTGACGAAAAAATGCTGGTGACGAAAAATGACGAAAAATGCTGGTGACGAAAAATGACGAAAAATGCTGGTGACGAAAAAATGCTGGTGACGAAAAATGACGAAAAATGCTGGTGACGAAAAATGACGAAAAATGCTGGTGACGAAAAAATGCTGGTGACGAAAAAATTCTGGTGACGAAAAATGACGAAAAATGCTGGTGACGAAAAAATGCTGGTGACGAAAAATGACGAAAAATGCTGGTGACGAAAAAATGCTGGTGACGAAAAATGACAAAAAATGCTGGTGACGAAAAATGACGAAAAATGCTGCTGACGAAAAAATTCTGGTGACGAAAAATGACGAAAAATGCTGGTGACGAAAAAATGCTGGTGACGAAAAATGACGAAAAATGCTGGTGACGAAAAAATGCTGGTGACGAAAAATGACGAAAAATGCTGGTGACGAAAAATGACGAAAAATGCTGGTGACGAAAAAATGCTGGTGACGAAAAATGACGAAAAATGCTGGTGACGAAAAATGACGAAAAATGCTGGTGACGAAAAAATGCTGGTGACGAAAAATTACGAAAAATGCTGGTGACGAAAAATGACGAAAAATGCTGGTGACGAAAAAATGCTGGTGACGAAAAAATGACAAAAAAATGCTGGTGACGAAAAAATGCTGGTGACGAAAAATGACGAAAAATGCTGGTGACGAAAAAATGCTGGTGACGAAAAATGACGAAAAATGCTGGTGACGAAAAATGACGAAAAATGCTGGTGACGAAAAAATGCTGGTGACGAAAAGTGACGAAAAATGCTGGTGACGAAAAATGACGAAAAATGCTGGTGACGAAAAAATGCTGGTGACGAAAAATGACGAAAAATGCTGGTGACGAAAAAATGCTGGTGACGAAAAATGACGAAAAATGCTGGTGACGAAAAATGACGAAAAATGCTGGTGACGAAAAAATGCTGGTGACGAAAAATGACGAAAAATGCTGGTGACGAAAAATGACGAAAAATGCTGGTGACGAAAAAATGCTGGTGACGAAAAATGACGAAAAATGCTGGTGACGAAAAATGACGAAAAATGCTGGTGACGAAAAAATGCTGGTGACGAAAAATGACGAAAAATGCTGGTGACGAAAAATGACGAAAAATGCTGGTGACGAAAAAATGCTGGTGACGAAAAATGACGAAAAATGCTGGTGACGAAAAAATTCTGGTGACGAAAAATGACGAAAAATGCTGGTGACGAAAAAATGCTGGTGACGAAAAATGACGAAAAATGCTGGTGACGAAAAAATGCTGGTGACGAAAAATGACAAAAAATGCTGGTGACGAAAAATGACGAAAAATGCTGCTGACGAAAAAATTCTGGTGACGAACAATGACGAAAAATGCTGGTGACGAAAAAATGCTGGTGACGAAAAATGACGAAAAATGCTGGTGACGAAAAAATGCTGGTGACGAAAAATTACGAAAAATGCTGGTGACGAAAAAATGCTGGTGACGAAAAATGACAAAAAATGCTGGTGACGAAAAATGACGAAAAATGCTGGTGACGAAAAATGACGAAAAATGCTGGTGACGAAAAAATTCTGGTGACGAAAAATGACGAAAAATGCTGGTGACGAAAAAATGCTGGTGACGAAAAATGACAAAAAATGCTGGTGACGAAAAATGACAAAAAATGCTGGTGACGAAAAATGACGAAAAATGCTGGTGACGAAAAAATGCTGGTGACGAAAAATGACAAAAAAATGCTGGTGACGAAAAAATGCTGGTGACGAAAAATTACGAAAAATGCTGGTGACGAAAAAATGCTGGTGACGAAAAATGACGAAAAATGCTGGTGACGAAAAATGACGAAAAATGCTGGTGACGAAAAAATGCTGGTGACGAAAAATGACAAAAAATGCTGGTGACGAAAAATGACAAAAAATGCTGGTGACGAAAAATGACGAAAAATGCTGGTGACGAAAAAATTCTGGTGACGAAAAATGACGAAAAATGCTGGTGACGAAAAAATGCTGGTGACGAAAAATTACGAAAAATGCTGGTGACGAAAAAATGCTGGTGACGAAAAATGACGAAAAATGCTGGTGACGAAAAAATGCTGGTGACGAAAAATGACAAAAAAATGCTGGTGACGAAAAAATGCTGGTGACGAAAAATTACGAAAAATGCTGGTGACGAAAAAATGCTGGTGACGAAAAATGACGAAAAATGCTGGTGACGAAAAATGACGAAAAATGCTGGTGACGAAAAAATGCTGGTGACGAAAAATGACGAAAAATGCTGGTGACGAAAAAATGCTGGTGACGAAAAATGACGAAAAATGCTGGTGACGAAAAATGACGAAAAATGCTGGTGACGAAAAATGCTGGTGACGAAAAATGACGAAAAATGCTGGTGACGAAAAAATGCTGGTGACGAAAAATGACGACAAATGCTGGTGAACAAAAATTACGAAAAATGCTGGTGACGAAAAATGACGAAAAATGCTGGTGACGAAAAAATTCTGGTGACGAAAAATGACGGAAAATGCTGGTGACGAAAAAATGCTGGTGACGAAAAATGACGGAAAATGCTGGTGACGAAAAAATGCTGGTGACGAAAAATGACGAAAAATGCTGGTGACGAAAAATGACGAAAAATGCTGGTGACGAAAAAATGCTGGTGACGAAAAATGACAAAAAATGCTGGTGACGAAAAATTACGAAAAATGCTGGTGACGAAAAAATGCTGGTGATGAAAAAATGCTGGTGACAAAAAATGACGAAAAATGCTGGTGACGAAAAATGACGAAAAATGCTGGTGACGAAAAAATGCTGGTGACGAAAAATGACAAAAAATGCTGGTGACGAAAAAATGCTGGTGATGAAAAAATGCTGGTGACGAAAAATTACGAAAAATGCTGGTGATGAAAAAATGCTGGTGACGAAAAATGACGAAAAATGCTGGTGACGAAAAAATTCTGGTGACGAAAAATGACGAAAAATGCTGGTGACGAAAAAATGCTGGTGACGAAAAATTACGAAAAATGCTGGTGACGAAAAAATGCTGGTGAAGAAAAATGACGAAAAATGCTGGTGACGAAAAAATGCTGGTGATGAAAAAATTCTGGTGACGAAAAATGACGAAAAATGCTGGTGACGAAAAATGCTGGTGACGAAAAATGACGAAAAATGATGGTGACGAAAAAATGCTGGTGACGAAAAATGATGAAAAATGCTGGTGACGAAAAAAATGCTGGTGACGAAAAATGACGAAAATGCTGGTGACGAAAAAATGCTGGTGACGAAAAATGACAAAAAATGCTGGTGACAAAAATGCTGGTGACGAAAAATGACGAAAAATGCTGGTGACGAAAAATGCTGGTGACGAAAAAATGCTGGTGACGAAAAATGATGAAAAATGCTGGTGACGAAAAAAATGCTGGTGACGAAAAATGACAAAAAATGCTGGTGACGAAAAATGACGAAAAATGCTGGTGACGAAAAAATTCTGGTGACGAAAAATGCTGGTGACGAAAAAATGCTGGTGACGAAAAATTACGAAAAATGCTGGTGACGAAAAATGACGAAAAATGCTG
Organism: Gymnoscopelus microlampas; assembly: GCF_963454915.1. Classification (NCBI taxonomy): domain Eukaryota; kingdom Metazoa; phylum Chordata; class Actinopteri; order Myctophiformes; family Myctophidae; genus Gymnoscopelus; species Gymnoscopelus microlampas. The sequence continues at coordinate 29,116,166 of NC_139939.1, forward strand.
GTGACGAAAAAATGCTGGTGACGAAAAATGACAAAAAATGCTGGTGACGAAAAATGATGAAAAATGCTGGTGACGAAAAAAATGCTGGTGACGAAAAATGACGAAAATGCTGGTGACGAAAAAATGCTGGTGACGAAAAATGACGAAAAATGCTGGTGACGAAAAATGACGAAAAATGCTGGTGACGAAAAATGACGAAAAATGCTGGTGACGAAAAAATGCTGGTGACGAAAAATTACGAAAAATGCTGGTGACGAAAAATGACGAAAAATGCTGGTGACGAAAAAATGCTGGTGACGAAAAATGACGAAAAATGCTGGTGACGAAAAATGACGAAAAATGCTGGTGACGAAAAAATGCTGGTGACGAAAAAATGCTGGTGACGAAAAATTACGACAAATGCTGGTGAAAAAAAATGACGAAAAATGCTGGTGACTAAAACATTCTGGTGACGAAAAATGACGAAAAATGCTGGTGACGAAAAATGACGAAAAATGCTGGTGACGAAAAAATGCTGGTGACGAAAAATTACGACAAATGCTGGTGAAAAAAAATGACGAAAAATGCTGGTGACTAAAACATTCTGGTGACGAAAAATGACGAAAAATGCTGGTGACGAAAAAATGCTGGTGACGAAAAATGACGAAAAATGCTGGTGACGAAAAATGCTGGTGACGAAAAATGCTGGTGACGAAAAATGCTGGTGACGAAAAATGACGAAAAATGCTGGTGACGAAAAAATGCTGGTGACGAAAAATGACGAAAAATGCTGGTGACGAAAAAATGCTGGTGACGAAAAATGACAAAAAATGCTGGTGACGAAAAATGACAAAAAATGCTGGTGACGAAAAATGACGAAAAATGCTGGTGACGAAAAAATGCTGGTGACGAAAAATGACAAAAAAATGCTGATGACGAAAAAATGCTGGTGACGAAAAATTACGAAAAATGCTGGTGACGAAAAAATGCTGGTGACGAAAAATGACGAAAAATGCTGGTGACGAAAAAATGCTGGTGATGAAAAAATTCTGGTGACGAAAAATGACAAAAAATGCTGGTGAACAAAAATTACGAAAAGTGCTGGTGACGAAAAATGACGAAAAATGCTGGTGACGAAAAAATTCTGGTGACGAAAAATGGCGAAAAATGCTGGTGACGAAAAAAATCTGGTGACGAAAAATGACGAAAAATGCTGGTGACGAAAAAATGCTGGTGACGAAAAATGACGAAAAATGCTGGTGACGAAAAAATGCTGGTGACGAAAAATGACAAAAAATGCTGGTGACGAAAAATGACAAAAAATGCTGGTGACGAAAAAATTCTGGTGACGAAAAATGGCGAAAAATGCTGGTGACGAAAAAAATCTGGTGACGAAAAATGACGAAAAATGCTGGTGACGAAAAAATGCTGGTGACGAAAAATGACGAAAAATGCTGGTGACGAAAAAATGCTGGTGACGAAAAATGACAAAAAATTCTGGTGACGAAAAATGACGAAAAATGCTGGTGACGAAAAATGCTGGTGACGAAAAATGACGAAAAATGCTGGTGACGAAAAAATGCTGGTGACGAAAAATGACGAAAAATGCTGGTGACGAAAAAATGCTGGTGACGAAAAATTACAAAAAATGCTGGTGACGAAAAATGACAAAAAATGCTGGTGACGAAAAATGACGAAAAATGCTGGTGACGAAAAAATGCTGGTGACGAAAAATGACGAAAAATGCTGGTGACGAAAAAATGCTGGTGACGAAAAATGACGACAAATGCTGGTGACGAAAAAATGCTGGTGATGAAAAAATTCTGGTGACGAAAAATGACAAAAAATGCTGGTGAACAAAAATTACGAAAAATGCTGGTGACGAAAAATGACGAAAAATGCTGGTGACGAAAAAATTCTGGTGACGAAAAATGGCGAAAAATGCTGGTGACGAAAAAAATCTGGTGACGAAAAATGACGAAAAATGCTGGTGACGAAAAAATGCTGGTGACGAAAAATGACGAAAAATGCTGGTGACGAAAAAATGCTGGTGACGAAAAATGACAAAAAATGCTGGTGACGAAAAATGACGAAAAATGCTGGTGACGAAAAAATTCTGGTGACGAAAAATGACGAAAAATGCTGGTGACGAAAAAATGCTGGTGACGAAAAATTACGAAAAATGCTGGTGACGAAAAAATGCTGGTGACGAAAAATGACAAAAAATTCTGGTGACGAAAAATGACGAAAAATGCTGGTGACGAAAAATGCTGGTGACGAAAAATGACGAAAAATGCTGGTGACGAAAAAATGCTGGTGACGAAAAATGACGAAAAATGCTGGTGACGAAAAAATGCTGGTGACGAAAAATTACAAAAAATGCTGGTGACGAAAAATGACAAAAAATGCTGGTGACGAAAAATGACGAAAAATGCTGGTGACGAAAAAATGCTGGTGACGAAAAATGACGAAAAATGCTGGTGACGAAAAAATGCTGGTGACGAAAAATGACGACAAATGCTGGTGACGAAAAAATGCTGGTGATGAAAAAATTCTGGTGACGAAAAATGACAAAAAATGCTGGTGAACAAAAATTACGAAAAATGCTGGTGACGAAAAATGACGAAAAATGCTGGTGACGAAAAAATTCTGGTGACGAAAAATGGCGAAAAATGCTGGTGACGAAAAAAATCTGGTGACGAAAAATGACGAAAAATGCTGGTGACGAAAAAATGCTGGTGACGAAAAATGACGAAAAATGCTGGTGACGAAAAAATGCTGGTGACGAAAAATGACAAAAAATGCTGGTGACGAAAAATGACGAAAAATGCTGGTGACGAAAAAATTCTGGTGACGAAAAATGACGAAAAATGCTGGTGACGAAAAAATGCTGGTGACGAAAAATTACGAAAAATGCTGGTGACGAAAAAATGCTGGTGAAGAAAAATGACGAAAAATGCTGGTGACGAAAAAATGCTGGTGATGAAAAAATTCTGGTGACGAAAAATGACGAAAAATGCTGGTGACGAAAAATGCTGGTGACGAAAAATGACGAAAAATGCTGGTGACGAAAAAATGCTGGTGACGAAAAATGACGAAAAATGCTGGTGACGAAAAAATGCTGGTGACGAAAAATTACAAAAAATGCTGGTGACGAAAAATGACAAAAAATGCTGGTGACGAAAAATGACGAAAAATGCTGGTGACGAAAAAATGCTGGTGACGAAAAATGACGAAAAATGCTGGTGACGAAAAAATGCTGGTGACGAAAAATGACGACAAATGCTGGTGAACAAAAATGACGAAAAATGCTGGTGACGAAAAAATTCTGGTGACGAAAAATGACGAAAAATGCTGGTGACGAAAAAATGCTGGTGACGAAAAATGATGAAAAATGCTGGTGACGAAAAAAATGCTGGTGACGAAAAATGACAAAAAATGCTGGTGACGAAAAATGACGAAAAATGCTGGTGACGAAAAAATGCTGGTGACGAAAAATGACAAAAAAATGCTGGTGACGAAAAAATGCTGGTGACGAAAAATTACGAAAAATGCTGGTGACGAAAAAATGCTGGTGACGAAAAATGACGAAAAATGCTGTTGACGAAAAATGACGAAAAATGCTGGTGACGAAAAAATGCTGGTGACGAAAAATGACAAAAAATGCTGGTGACGAAAAATGACAAAAAATGCTGGTGACGAAAAATGACGAAAAATGCTGGTGACGAAAAAAATCTGGTGACGAAAAATGACGAAAAATGCTGGTGACGAAAAAATGCTGGTGACGAAAAATGACAAAAAAATGCTGGTGACGAAAAAATGCTGGTGACGAAAAATGACGGAAAATGCTGGTGACGAAAAAATGCTGGTGACGAAAAATGACGGAAAATGCTGGTGACGAAAAAATGCTGGTGACGAAAAATGACGAAAAATGCTGGTGACGAAAAATGACGAAAAATGCTGGTGACGAAAAAATGCTGGTGACGAAAAATGACAAAAAATGCTGGTGACGAAAAATTGCTGGTGATGAAAAAATGCTGGTGACAAAAAATGACGAAAAATGCTGGTGACGAAAAATGACGAAAAATGCTGGTGACGAAAAAATGCTGGTGACGAAAAATGACAAAAAATGCTGATGATGAAAAAATGCTGGTGATGAAAAAATGCTGGTGACGAAAAATTACGAAAAATGCTGGTGATGAAAAAATGCTGGTGACGAAAAATGACGAAAAATGCTGGTGACGAAAAAATTCTGGTGACGAAAAATGACGAAAAATGCTGGTGACGAAAAAATGCTGGTGACGAAAAATTACGAAAAATGCTGGTGACGAAAAAATGCTGGTGAAGAAAAATGACGAAAAATGCTGGTGACGAAAAAATGCTGGTGATGAAAAAATTCTGGTGACGAAAAATGACGAAAAATGCTGGTGACGAAAAAATGCTGGTGACGAAAAATTACAAAAAATGCTGGTGACGAAAAATGACAAAAAATGCTGGTGACGAAAAATGACGAAAAATGCTGGTGACGAAAAAATGCTGGTGACGAAAAATGACAAAAAATGCTGGTGACGAAAAATTGCTGGTGATGAAAAAATGCTGGTGACAAAAAATGACGAAAAATGCTGGTGACGAAAAATGACGAAAAATGCTGGTGACGAAAAAATGCTGGTGACGAAAAATGACAAAAAATGCTGATGATGAAAAAATGCTGGTGATGAAAAAATGCTGGTGACGAAAAATTACGAAAAATGCTGGTGATGAAAAAATGCTGGTGACGAAAAATGACGAAAAATGCTGGTGACGAAAAAATTCTGGTGACGAAAAATGACGAAAAATGCTGGTGACGAAAAAATGCTGGTGACGAAAAATTACGAAAAATGCTGGTGACGAAAAAATGCTGGTGAAGAAAAATGACGAAAAATGCTGGTGACGAAAAAATGCTGGTGATGAAAAAATTCTGGTGACGAAAAATGACGAAAAATGCTGGTGACGAAAAATGCTGGTGACGAAAAATGACGAAAAATGCTGGTGACGAAAAAATGCTGGTGACGAAAAAATTCTGGTGACGAAAAATGCTGGTGACGAAAAAATGCTGGTGACGAAAAATTACGAAAAATGCTGGTGACGAAAAATGACGAAAAATGCTGGTGACGAAAAAATGCTGGTGACGAAAAATGACAAAAAATGCTGGTGACGAAAAATGATGAAAAATGCTGGTGACGAAAAAAATGCTGGTGACGAAAAATGACGAAAAATGCTGGTGACGAAAAATGACAAAAAATGCTGGTGACGAAAAATGACGAAAAATGCTGGTGACGAAAAAATTCTGGTGACGAAAAATGACGAAAAATGCTGGTGACGAAAAAATGCTGGTGAAGAAAAATGACGAAAAATGCTGGTGACGAAAAAATGCTGGTGATGAAAAAATTCTGGTGACGAAAAATGACGAAAAATGCTGGTGACGAAAAATGCTGGTGACGAAAAATGACGAAAAATGCTGGTGACGAAAAAATGCTGGTGACGAAAAATGACGAAAAATGCTGGTGACGAAAAAATGCTGGTGACGAAAAATTACAAAAAATGCTGGTGACGAAAAATGACAAAAAATGCTGGTGACGAAAAATGACGAAAAATGCTGGTGACGAAAAAATGCTGGTGACGAAAAATGACAAAAAATGCTGGTGACGAAAAATTGCTGGTGATGAAAAAATGCTGGTGACAAAAAATGACGAAAAATGCTGGTGACGAAAAATGACGAAAAATGCTGGTGACGAAAAAATGCTGGTGACGAAAAATGACAAAAAATGCTGATGATGAAAAAATGCTGGTGATGAAAAAATGCTGGTGACGAAAAATTACGAAAAATGCTGGTGATGAAAAAATGCTGGTGACGAAAAATGACGAAAAATGCTGGTGACGAAAAAATTCTGGTGACGAAAAATGACGAAAAATGCTGGTGACGAAAAAATGCTGGTGACGAAAAATTACGAAAAATGCTGGTGACGAAAAAATGCTGGTGAAGAAAAATGACGAAAAATGCTGGTGACGAAAAAATGCTGGTGATGAAAAAATTCTGGTGACGAAAAATGACGAAAAATGCTGGTGACGAAAAATGCTGGTGACGAAAAATGCTGGTGACGAAAAATGACGAAAAATGCTGGTGACGAAAAAATGCTGGTGACGAAAAATGATGAAAAATGCTGGTGACGAAAAAAATGCTGGTGACGAAAAATGACGAAAATGCTGGTGACGAAAAAATGCTGGTGACGAAAAATGACAAAAAATGCTGGTGACAAAAATGCTGGTGACGAAAAATGATGAAAAATGCTGGTGACGAAAAATGCTGGTGACGAAAAAATGCTGGTGACGAAAAATGATGAAAAATGCTGGTGACGAAAAAAATGCTGGTGACGAAAAATGACAAAAAATGCTGGTGACGAAAAATGACGAAAAATGCTGGTGACGAAAAAATTCTGGTGACGAAAAATGCTGGTGACGAAAAAATGCTGGTGACGAAAAATTACGAAAAATGCTGGTGACGAAAAATGACGAAAAATGCTGGTGACGAAAAAATGCTGGTGACGAAAAATGACAAAAAATGCTGGTGACGAAAAATGATGAAAAATGCTGGTGACGAAAAAAATGCTGGTGACGAAAAATGACGAAAAATGCTGGTGACGAAAAATGACAAAAAATGCTGGTGACGAAAAATGACGAAAAATGCTGGTGACGAAAAAATTCTGGTGACGAAAAATGACGAAAAATGCTGGTGACGAAAAAATGCTGGTGAAGAAAAATGACGAAAAATGCTGGTGACGAAAAAATGCTGGTGATGAAAAAATTCTGGTGACGAAAAATGACGAAAAATGCTGGTGACGAAAAATGCTGGTGACGAAAAATGACGAAAAATGCTGGTGACGAAAAAATGCTGGTGACGAAAAATGACGAAAAATGCTGGTGACGAAAAAATGCTGGTGACGAAAAATTACAAAAAATGCTGGTGACGAAAAATGACAAAAAATGCTGGTGACGAAAAATGACGAAAAATGCTGGTGACGAAAAAATGCTGGTGACGAAAAATGACGAAAAATGCTGGTGAACAAAAATGACGAAAAATGCTGGTGACGAAAAAATTCTGGTGACGAAAAATGACGAAAAATGCTGGTGACGAAAAAATGCTGGTGACGAAAAATGACGAAAAATGCTGGTGACGAAAAATGACGAAAAATGCTGGTGACGAAAAATGACGAAAAATGCTGGTGACGAAAAAATGCTGGTGACGAAAAATGACAAAAAATGCTGGTGACGAAAAATGACAAAAAATGCTGGTGACGAAAAATGACGAAAAATGCTGGTGACGAAAAAATGCTGGTGACGAAAAATTACGAAAAATGCTGGTGACGAAAAATGACGAAAAATGCTGGTGACGAAAAAATGCTGGTGACGAAAAATGACGAAAAATGCTGGTGACGAAAAATGACGAAAAATGCTGGTGACGAAAAATGACGAAAAATGCTGGTGACGAAAAAATGCTGGTGACGAAAAATGACAAAAAATGCTGGTGACGAAAAATGACAAAAAATGCTGGTGACGAAAAATGACAAAAAATGCTGGTGACGAAAAATGACGAAAAATGCTGGTGACGAAAAAATGCTGGTGACGAAAAAATGCTGGTGACGAAAAATTACGAAAAATGCTGGTGACGAAAAATGACGAAAAATGCTGGTGACGAGAAAATGCTGGTGACGAAAAATTACGACAAATGCTGGTGAAAAAAAATGACGAAAAATGCTGGTGACTAAAACATTCTGGTGACGAAGAATGACGAAAAATGCTGGTGACGAAAAAATGCTGGTGACGAAAAAATGCTGGTGACGAAAAAAATGCTGGTGACGAAAAATTACGAAAAATGCTGGTGACGAAAAATGACGAAAAATGCTGGTGACGAAAAAATGCTGGTGACGAAAAATTACGACAAATGCTGGTGAAAAAAAATGACGAAAAATGCTGGTGACTAAAACATTCTGGTGACGAAAAATGACGAAAAATGCTGGTGACGAAAAAAATGCTGGTGACGAAAAATGACGAAAAATGCTGGTGACAAAAATGCTGGTGACGAAAAATGACGGAAAATGCTGGTGACGAAAAAATGCTGGTGACGAAAAATGACGAAAAATGCTGGTGACGAAAAATGACGAAAAATGCTGGTGACAAAAATGCTGGTGACGAAAAATGACGGAAAATGCTGGTGACGAAAAAATGCTGGTGACGAAAAATGACGAAAAATGCTGGTGACGAAAAATGACGAAAAATGCTGGTGACGAAAAAATGCTGGTGACGAAAAATGACGAAAAATGCTGGTGACGAAAAAATGCTGGTGACGAAAAATGACGAAAAATGCTGGTGACGAAAAAATGCTGGTGACGAAAAATGACAAAAAATGCTGGTGACGAAAAATGACGAAAAATGCTGGTGACGAAAAATGACGAAAAATGCTGGTGACAAAAATGCTGGTGACGAAAAATGACGGAAAATGCTGGTGACGAAAAAATGCTGGTGACGAAAAATGACGAAAAATGGTGGTGACGAAAAATGACGAAAAATGCTGGTGACGAAAAAATGCTGGTGACGAAAAATGACGAAAAATGCTGGTGACGAAAAATGACGAAAAATGCTGGTGACGAAAAAATTCTGGTGACGAAAAATGACGAAAAATGCTGGTGACGAAAAAATGCTGGTGACGAAAAATGACAAAAAATGCTGGTGACGAAAAAATGCTGGTGATGAAAAAATGCTGGTGACAAAAAATGACGAAAAATGCTGGTGACGAAAAATGACGAAAAATGCTGGTGACGAAAAAATGCTGGTGATGAAAAAATGCTGGTGACGAAAAATTACGAAAAATGCTGGTGACGAAAAATGACGAAAAATGCTGGTGACGAAAAAATGCTGGTGACGAAAAATTACGACAAATGCTGGTGAAAAAAAATGACGAAAAATGCTGGTGACTAAAACATTCTGGTGACGAAAAATGACGAAAAATGCTGGTGACGAAAAATGACGAAAAATGCTGGTGACGAAAAAATGCTGGTGACGAAAAATTACGACAAATGCTGGTGAAAAAAAATGACGAAAAATGCTGGTGACTAAAACATTCTGGTGACGAAAAATGACGAAAAATGCTGGTGACGAAAAAATGCTGGTGACGAAAAATGACGAAAAATGCTGGTGACGAAAAATGCTGGTGACGAAAAATGCTGGTGACGAAAAATGCTGGTGACGAAAAATGACGAAAAATGCTGGTGACGAAAAAATGCTGGTGACGAAAAATTACGAAAAATGCTGGTGACGAAAAAATGCTGGTGACGAAAAATGACAAAAAATGCTGGTGACGAAAAATGACGAAAAATGCTGGTGACGAAAAATGACGAAAAATGCTGGTGACGAAAAAATTCTGGTGACGAAAAATGACGAAAAATGCTGGTGACGAAAAAATGCTGGTGACGAAAAATGACAAAAAATGCTGGTGACGAAAAATGACGAAAAATGCTGGTGACGAAAAATGACGAAAAATGCTGGTGACGAAAAAATTCTGGTGACGAAAAATGACGAAAAATGCTGGTGACGAAAAAATGCTGGTGACGAAAAATGACAAAAAATGCTGGTGACGAAAAATGACAAAAAATGCTGGTGACGAAAAATGACGAAAAATGCTGGTGACGAAAAAATGCTGGTGATGAAAAAATTCTGGTGACGAAAAATGACGAAAAATGCTGGTGACGAAAAAATGCTGGTGACGAAAAATGACGAAAAATGCTGGTGACGAAAAAATGCTGGTGACGAAAAATGACGAAAAATGCTGGTGACGAAAAATGACGAAAAATGCTGGTGACGAAAAAATGCTGGTGACGAAAAATGACGAAAAATGCTGGTGACGAAAAAATTCTGGTGACGAAAAATGACGAAAAATGCTGGTGACGAAAAAATGCTGGTGACGAAAAATGACGAAAAATGCTGGTGACGAAAAAATGCTGGTGACGAAAAATGACAAAAAATGCTGGTGACGAAAAATGACGAAAAATGCTGCTGACGAAAAAATTCTGGTGACGAACAATGACGAAAAATGCTGGTGACGAAAAAATGCTGGTGACGAAAAATGACGAAAAATGCTGGTGACGAAAAAATGCTGGTGACGAAAAATTACGAAAAATGCTGGTGACGAAAAAATGCTGGTGACGAAAAATGACAAAAAATGCTGGTGACGAAAAATGACGAAAAATGCTGGTGACGAAAAATGACGAAAAATGCTGGTGACGAAAAAATTCTGGTGACGAAAAATGACGAAAAATGCTGGTGACGAAAAAATGCTGGTGACGAAAAATGACAAAAAATGCTGGTGACGAAAAATGACAAAAAATGCTGGTGACGAAAAATGACGAAAAATGCTGGTGACGAAAAAATGCTGGTGACGAAAAATGACAAAAAAATGCTGGTGACGAAAAAATGCTGGTGACGAAAAATTACGAAAAATGCTGGTGACGAAAAAATGCTGGTGACGAAAAATGACGAAAAATGCTGGTGACGAAAAATGACGAAAAATGCTGGTGACGAAAAAATGCTGGTGACGAAAAATGACAAAAAATGCTGGTGACGAAAAATGACAAAAAATGCTGGTGACGAAAAATGACGAAAAATGCTGGTGACGAAAAAATTCTGGTGACGAAAAATGACGAAAAATGCTGGTGACGAAAAAATGCTGGTGACGAAAAATTACGAAAAATGCTGGTGACGAAAAAATGCTGGTGACGAAAAATGACGAAAAATGCTGGTGACGAAAAAATGCTGGTGACGAAAAATGACAAAAAAATGCTGGTGACGAAAAAATGCTGGTGACGAAAAATTACGAAAAATGCTGGTGACGAAAAAATGCTGGTGACGAAAAATGACGAAAAATGCTGGTGACGAAAAATGACGAAAAATGCTGGTGACGAAAAAATGCTGGTGACGAAAAATGACGAAAAATGCTGGTGACGAAAAAATGCTGGTGACGAAAAATGACGAAAAATGCTGGTGACGAAAAATGACGAAAAATGCTGGTGACGAAAAAATGCTGGTGACGAAAAATGACGAAAAATGCTGGTGACGAAAAAATGCTGGTGACGAAAAATGACGACAAATGCTGGTGAACAAAAATTACGAAAAATGCTGGTGACGAAAAATGACGAAAAATGCTGGTGACGAAAAAATTCTGGTGACGAAAAATGACGGAAAATGCTGGTGACGAAAAAATGCTGGTGACGAAAAATGACGGAAAATGCTGGTGACGAAAAAATGCTGGTGACGAAAAATGACGAAAAATGCTGGTGACGAAAAATGACGAAAAATGCTGGTGACGAAAAAATGCTGGTGACGAAAAATGACAAAAAATGCTGGTGACGAAAAATTACGAAAAATGCTGGTGACGAAAAAATGCTGGTGATGAAAAAATGCTGGTGACAAAAAATGACGAAAAATGCTGGTGACGAAAAATGACGAAAAATGCTGGTGACGAAAAAATGCTGGTGACGAAAAATGACAAAAAATGCTGGTGACGAAAAAATGCTGGTGATGAAAAAATGCTGGTGACGAAAAATTACGAAAAATGCTGGTGATGAAAAAATGCTGGTGACGAAAAATGACGAAAAATGCTGGTGACGAAAAAATTCTGGTGACGAAAAATGACGAAAAATGCTGGTGACGAAAAAATGCTGGTGACGAAAAATTACGAAAAATGCTGGTGACGAAAAAATGCTGGTGAAGAAAAATGACGAAAAATGCTGGTGACGAAAAAATGCTGGTGATGAAAAAATTCTGGTGACGAAAAATGACGAAAAATGCTGGTGACGAAAAATGCTGGTGACGAAAAATGACGAAAAATGATGGTGACGAAAAAATGCTGGTGACGAAAAATGATGAAAAATGCTGGTGACGAAAAAAATGCTGGTGACGAAAAATGACGAAAATGCTGGTGACGAAAAAATGCTGGTGACGAAAAATGACAAAAAATGCTGGTGACAAAAATGCTGGTGACGAAAAATGACGAAAAATGCTGGTGACGAAAAATGCTGGTGACGAAAAAATGCTGGTGACGAAAAATGATGAAAAATGCTGGTGACGAAAAAAATGCTGGTGACGAAAAATGACAAAAAATGCTGGTGACGAAAAATGACGAAAAATGCTGGTGACGAAAAAATTCTGGTGACGAAAAATGCTGGTGACGAAAAAATGCTGGTGACGAAAAATTACGAAAAATGCTGGTGACGAAAAATGACGAAAAATGCTGGTGACGAAAAAATGCTGGTGACGAAAAATGACAAAAAATGCTGGTGACGAAAAATGATGAAAAATGCTGGTGACGAAAAAAATGCTGGTGACGAAAAATGACGAAAATGCTGGTGACGAAAAAATGCTGGTGACGAAAAATGACGAAAAATGCTGGTGACGAAAAATGACGAAAAATGCTGGTGACGAAAAATGACGAAAAATGCTGGTGACGAAAAAATGCTGGTGACGAAAAATTACGAAAAATGCTGGTGACGAAAAATGACGAAAAATGCTGGTGACGAAAAAATGCTGGTGACGAAAAATGACGAAAAATGCTGGTGACGAAAAATGACGAAAAATGCTGGTGACGAAAAAATGCTGGTGACGAAAAAATGCTGGTGACGAAAAATTACGACAAATGCTGGTGAAAAAAAATGACGAAAAATGCTGGTGACTAAAACATTCTGGTGACGAAAAATGACGAAAAATGCTGGTGACGAAAAATGACGAAAAATGCTGGTGACGAAAAAATGCTGGTGACGAAAAATTACGACAAATGCTGGTGAAAAAAAATGACGAAAAATGCTGGTGACTAAAACATTCTGGTGACGAAAAATGACGAAAAATGCTGGTGACGAAAAAATGCTGGTGACGAAAAATGACGAAAAATGCTGGTGACGAAAAATGCTGGTGACGAAAAATGCTGGTGACGAAAAATGCTGGTGACGAAAAATGACGAAAAATGCTGGTGACGAAAAAATGCTGGTGACGAAAAATGACGAAAAATGCTGGTGACGAAAAAATGCTGGTGACGAAAAATGACAAAAAATGCTGGTGACGAAAAATGACAAAAAATGCTGGTGACGAAAAATGACGAAAAATGCTGGTGACGAAAAAATGCTGGTGACGAAAAATGACAAAAAAATGCTGATGACGAAAAAATGCTGGTGACGAAAAATTACGAAAAATGCTGGTGACGAAAAAATGCTGGTGACGAAAAATGACGAAAAATGCTGGTGACGAAAAAATGCTGGTGATGAAAAAATTCTGGTGACGAAAAATGACAAAAAATGCTGGTGAACAAAAATTACGAAAAATGCTGGTGACGAAAAATGACGAAAAATGCTGGTGACGAAAAAATTCTGGTGACGAAAAATGGCGAAAAATGCTGGTGACGAAAAAAATCTGGTGACGAAAAATGACGAAAAATGCTGGTGACGAAAAAATGCTGGTGACGAAAAATGACGAAAAATGCTGGTGACGAAAAAATGCTGGTGACGAAAAATGACAAAAAATGCTGGTGACGAAAAATGACAAAAAATGCTGGTGACGAAAAAATTCTGGTGACGAAAAATGACGAAAAATGCTGGTGACGAAAAAATGCTGGTGACGAAAAATTACGAAAAATGCTGGTGACGAAAAAATGCTGGTGAAGAAAAATGACGAAAAATGCTGGTGACGAAAAAATGCTGGTGATGAAAAAATTCTGGTGACGAAAAATGACGAAAAATGCTGGTGACGAAAAATGCTGGTGACGAAAAATGACGAAAAATGCTGGTGACGAAAAAATGCTGGTGACGAAAAATGACGAAAAATGCTGGTGACGAAAAAATGCTGGTGACGAAAAATTACAAAAAATGCTGGTGACGAAAAATGACAAAAAATGCTGGTGACGAAAAATGACGAAAAATGCTGGTGACGAAAAAATGCTGGTGACGAAAAATGACGAAAAATGCTGGTGACGAAAAAATGCTGGTGACGAAAAATGACGACAAATGCTGGTGACGAAAAAATGCTGGTGATGAAAAAATTCTGGTGACGAAAAATGACAAAAAATGCTGGTGAACAAAAATTACGAAAAATGCTGGTGACGAAAAATGACGAAAAATGCTGGTGACGAAAAAATTCTGGTGACGAAAAATGGCGAAAAATGCTGGTGACGAAAAAAATCTGGTGACGAAAAATGACGAAAAATGCTGGTGACGAAAAAATGCTGGTGACGAAAAATGACGAAAAATGCTGGTGACGAAAAAATGCTGGTGACGAAAAATGACAAAAAATGCTGGTGACGAAAAATGACGAAAAATGCTGGTGACGAAAAAATTCTGGTGACGAAAAATGACGAAAAATGCTGGTGACGAAAAAATGCTGGTGACGAAAAATTACGAAAAATGCTGGTGACGAAAAAATGCTGGTGAAGAAAAATGACGAAAAATGCTGGTGACGAAAAAATGCTGGTGATGAAAAAATTCTGGTGACGAAAAATGACGAAAAATGCTGGTGACGAAAAATGCTGGTGACGAAAAATGACGAAAAATGCTGGTGACGAAAAAATGCTGGTGACGAAAAATGACGAAAAATGCTGGTGACGAAAAAATGCTGGTGACGAAAAATTACAAAAAATGCTGGTGACGAAAAATGACAAAAAATGCTGGTGACGAAAAATGACGAAAAATGCTGGTGACGAAAAAATGCTGGTGACGAAAAATGACGAAAAATGCTGGTGACGAAAAAATGCTGGTGACGAAAAATGACGACAAATGCTGGTGAACAAAAATGACGAAAAATGCTGGTGACGAAAAAATTCTGGTGACGAAAAATGACGAAAAATGCTGGTGACGAAAAAATGCTGGTGACGAAAAATGATGAAAAATGCTGGTGACGAAAAAAATGCTGGTGACGAAAAATGACAAAAAATGCTGGTGACGAAAAATGACGAAAAATGCTGGTGACGAAAAAATGCTGGTGACGAAAAATGACAAAAAATGCTGGTGACGAAAAATGACGAAAAATGCTGGTGACGAAAAAATGCTGGTGACGAAAAATGACAAAAAATGCTGGTGACGAAAAATTACGAAAAATGCTGGTGACGAAAAAATGCTGGTGATGAAAAAATGCTGGTGACAAAAAATGACGAAAAATGCTGGTGACGAAAAATGACGAAAAATGCTGGTGACGAAAAAATGCTGGTGACGAAAAATGACAAAAAATGCTGGTGACGAAAAAATGCTGGTGATGAAAAAATGCTGGTGACGAAAAATTACGAAAAATGCTGGTGATGAAAAAATGCTGGTGACGAAAAATGACGAAAAATGCTGGTGACGAAAAAATTCTGGTGACGAAAAATGACGAAAAATGCTGGTGACGAAAAAATGCTGGTGACGAAAAATTACGAAAAATGCTGGTGACGAAAAAATGCTGGTGAAGAAAAATGACGAAAAATGCTGGTGACGAAAAAATGCTGGTGATGAAAAAATTCTGGTGACGAAAAATGACGAAAAATGCTGGTGACGAAAAATGCTGGTGACGAAAAATGACGAAAAATGATGGTGACGAAAAAATGCTGGTGACGAAAAATGATGAAAAATGCTGGTGACGAAAAAAATGCTGGTGACGAAAAATGACGAAAATGCTGGTGACGAAAAAATGCTGGTGACGAAAAATGACAAAAAATGCTGGTGACAAAAATGCTGGTGACGAAAAATGACGAAAAATGCTGGTGACGAAAAATGCTGGTGACGAAAAAATGCTGGTGACGAAAAATGATGAAAAATGCTGGTGACGAAAAAAATGCTGGTGACGAAAAATGACAAAAAATGCTGGTGACGAAAAATGACGAAAAATGCTGGTGACGAAAAAATTCTGGTGACGAAAAATGCTGGTGACGAAAAAATGCTGGTGACGAAAAATTACGAAAAATGCTGGTGACGAAAAATGACGAAAAATGCTGGTGACGAAAAAATGCTGGTGACGAAAAATGACAAAAAATGCTGGTGACGAAAAATGATGAAAAATGCTGGTGACGAAAAAAATGCTGGTGACGAAAAATGACGAAAATGCTGGTGACGAAAAAATGCTGGTGACGAAAAATGACGAAAAATGCTGGTGACGAAAAATGACGAAAAATGCTGGTGACGAAAAATGACGAAAAATGCTGGTGACGAAAAAATGCTGGTGACGAAAAATTACGAAAAATGCTGGTGACGAAAAATGACGAAAAATGCTGGTGACGAAAAAATGCTGGTGACGAAAAATGACGAAAAATGCTGGTGACGAAAAATGACGAAAAATGCTGGTGACGAAAAAATGCTGGTGACGAAAAAATGCTGGTGACGAAAAATTACGACAAATGCTGGTGAAAAAAAATGACGAAAAATGCTGGTGACTAAAACATTCTGGTGACGAAAAATGACGAAAAATGCTGGTGACGAAAAATGACGAAAAATGCTGGTGACGAAAAAATGCTGGTGACGAAAAATTACGACAAATGCTGGTGAAAAAAAATGACGAAAAATGCTGGTGACTAAAACATTCTGGTGACGAAAAATGACGAAAAATGCTGGTGACGAAAAAATGCTGGTGACGAAAAATGACGAAAAATGCTGGTGACGAAAAATGCTGGTGACGAAAAATGCTGGTGACGAAAAATGCTGGTGACGAAAAATGACGAAAAATGCTGGTGACGAAAAAATGCTGGTGACGAAAAATGACGAAAAATGCTGGTGACGAAAAAATGCTGGTGACGAAAAATGACAAAAAATGCTGGTGACGAAAAATGACAAAAAATGCTGGTGACGAAAAATGACGAAAAATGCTGGTGACGAAAAAATGCTGGTGACGAAAAATGACAAAAAAATGCTGATGACGAAAAAATGCTGGTGACGAAAAATTACGAAAAATGCTGGTGACGAAAAAATGCTGGTGACGAAAAATGACGAAAAATGCTGGTGACGAAAAAATGCTGGTGATGAAAAAATTCTGGTGACGAAAAATGACAAAAAATGCTGGTGAACAAAAATTACGAAAAATGCTGGTGACGAAAAATGACGAAAAATGCTGGTGACGAAAAAATTCTGGTGACGAAAAATGGCGAAAAATGCTGGTGACGAAAAAAATCTGGTGACGAAAAATGACGAAAAATGCTGGTGACGAAAAAATGCTGGTGACGAAAAATGACGAAAAATGCTGGTGACGAAAAAATGCTGGTGACGAAAAATGACAAAAAATGCTGGTGACGAAAAATGACAAAAAATGCTGGTGACGAAAAAATTCTGGTGACGAAAAATGACGAAAAATGCTGGTGACGAAAAAATGCTGGTGACGAAAAATTACGAAAAATGCTGGTGACGAAAAAATGCTGGTGAAGAAAAATGACGAAAAATGCTGGTGACGAAAAAATGCTGGTGATGAAAAAATTCTGGTGACGAAAAATGACGAAAAATGCTGGTGACGAAAAATGCTGGTGACGAAAAATGACGAAAAATGCTGGTGACGAAAAAATGCTGGTGACGAAAAATGACGAAAAATGCTGGTGACGAAAAAATGCTGGTGACGAAAAATTACAAAAAATGCTGGTGACGAAAAATGACAAAAAATGCTGGTGACGAAAAATGACGAAAAATGCTGGTGACGAAAAAATGCTGGTGACGAAAAATGACGAAAAATGCTGGTGACGAAAAAATGCTGGTGACGAAAAATGACGACAAATGCTGGTGACGAAAAAATGCTGGTGATGAAAAAATTCTGGTGACGAAAAATGACAAAAAATGCTGGTGAACAAAAATTACGAAAAATGCTGGTGACGAAAAATGACGAAAAATGCTGGTGACGAAAAAATTCTGGTGACGAAAAATGGCGAAAAATGCTGGTGACGAAAAAAATCTGGTGACGAAAAATGACGAAAAATGCTGGTGACGAAAAAATGCTGGTGACGAAAAATGACGAAAAATGCTGGTGACGAAAAAATGCTGGTGACGAAAAATGACAAAAAATGCTGGTGACGAAAAATGACGAAAAATGCTGGTGACGAAAAAATTCTGGTGACGAAAAATGACGAAAAATGCTGGTGACGAAAAAATGCTGGTGACGAAAAATTACGAAAAATGCTGGTGACGAAAAAATGCTGGTGAAGAAAAATGACGAAAAATGCTGGTGACGAAAAAATTCTGGTGACGAAAAATGGCGAAAAATGCTGGTGACGAAAAAAATCTGGTGACGAAAAATGACGAAAAATGCTGGTGACGAAAAAATGCTGGTGACGAAAAATGACGAAAAATGCTGGTGACGAAAAAATGCTGGTGACGAAAAATGACAAAAAATGCTGGTGACGAAAAATGACAAAAAATGCTGGTGACGAAAAAATTCTGGTGACGAAAAATGACGAAAAATGCTGGTGACGAAAAAATGCTGGTGACGAAAAATTACGAAAAATGCTGGTGACGAAAAAATGCTGGTGAAGAAAAATGACGAAAAATGCTGGTGACGAAAAAATGCTGGTGATGAAAAAATTCTGGTGACGAAAAATGACGAAAAATGCTGGTGACGAAAAATGCTGGTGACGAAAAATGACGAAAAATGCTGGTGACGAAAAAATGCTGGTGACGAAAAATGACGAAAAATGCTGGTGACGAAAAAATGCTGGTGACGAAAAATTACAAAAAATGCTGGTGACGAAAAATGACAAAAAATGCTGGTGACGAAAAATGACGAAAAATGCTGGTGACGAAAAAATGCTGGTGACGAAAAATGACGAAAAATGCTGGTGACGAAAAAATGCTGGTGACGAAAAATGACGACAAATGCTGGTGACGAAAAAATGCTGGTGATGAAAAAATTCTGGTGACGAAAAATGACAAAAAATGCTGGTGAACAAAAATTACGAAAAATGCTGGTGACGAAAAATGACGAAAAATGCTGGTGACGAAAAAATTCTGGTGACGAAAAATGGCGAAAAATGCTGGTGACGAAAAAAATCTGGTGACGAAAAATGACGAAAAATGCTGGTGACGAAAAAATGCTGGTGACGAAAAATGACGAAAAATGCTGGTGACGAAAAAATGCTGGTGACGAAAAATGACAAAAAATGCTGGTGACGAAAAATGACGAAAAATGCTGGTGACGAAAAAATTCTGGTGACGAAAAATGACGAAAAATGCTGGTGACGAAAAAATGCTGGTGACGAAAAATTACGAAAAATGCTGGTGACGAAAAAATGCTGGTGAAGAAAAATGACGAAAAATGCTGGTGACGAAAAAATGCTGGTGATGAAAAAATTCTGGTGACGAAAAATGACGAAAAATGCTGGTGACGAAAAATGCTGGTGACGAAAAATGACGAAAAATGCTGGTGACGAAAAAATGCTGGTGACGAAAAATGACGAAAAATGCTGGTGACGAAAAAATGCTGGTGACGAAAAATTACAAAAAATGCTGGTGACGAAAAATGACAAAAAATGCTGGTGACGAAAAATGACGAAAAATGCTGGTGACGAAAAAATGCTGGTGACGAAAAATGACGAAAAATGCTGGTGACGAAAAAATGCTGGTGACGAAAAATGACGACAAATGCTGGTGAACAAAAATGACGAAAAATGCTGGTGACGAAAAAATTCTGGTGACGAAAAATGACGAAAAATGCTGGTGACGAAAAAATGCTGGTGACGAAAAATGATGAAAAATGCTGGTGACGAAAAAAATGCTGGTGACGAAAAATGACAAAAAATGCTGGTGACGAAAAATGACGAAAAATGCTGGTGACGAAAAAATGCTGGTGACGAAAAATGACAAAAAAATGCTGGTGACGAAAAAATGCTGGTGACGAAAAATTACGAAAAATGCTGGTGACGAAAAAATGCTGGTGACGAAAAATGACGAAAAATGCTGGTGACGAAAAATGACGAAAAATGCTGGTGACGAAAAAATGCTGGTGACGAAAAATGACAAAAAATGCTGGTGACGAAAAATGACAAAAAATGCTGGTGACGAAAAATGACGAAAAATGCTGGTGACGAAAAAAATCTGGTGACGAAAAATGACGAAAAATGCTGGTGACGAAAAAATGCTGGTGACGAAAAATGACAAAAAAATGCTGGTGACGAAAAAATGCTGGTGACGAAAAATGACGGAAAATGCTGGTGACGAAAAAATGCTGGTGACGAAAAATGACGGAAAATGCTGGTGACGAAAAAATGCTGGTGACGAAAAATGACGAAAAATGCTGGTGACGAAAAATGACGAAAAATGCTGGTGACGAAAAAATGCTGGTGACGAAAAATGACAAAAAATGCTGGTGACGAAAAATTGCTGGTGATGAAAAAATGCTGGTGACAAAAAATGACGAAAAATGCTGGTGACGAAAAATGACGAAAAATGCTGGTGACGAAAAAATGCTGGTGACGAAAAATGACAAAAAATGCTGATGATGAAAAAATGCTGGTGATGAAAAAATGCTGGTGACGAAAAATTACGAAAAATGCTGGTGATGAAAAAATGCTGGTGACGAAAAATGACGAAAAATGCTGGTGACGAAAAAATTCTGGTGACGAAAAATGACGAAAAATGCTGGTGACGAAAAAATGCTGGTGACGAAAAATTACGAAAAATGCTGGTGACGAAAAAATGCTGGTGAAGAAAAATGACGAAAAATGCTGGTGACGAAAAATTACGACAAATGCTGGTGAAAAAAAATGACGAAAAATGCTGGTGACTAAAACATTCTGGTGACGAAAAATGACGAAAAATGCTGGTGACGAAAAATGACGAAAAATGCTGGTGACGAAAAAATGCTGGTGACGAAAAATTACGACAAATGCTGGTGAAAAAAAATGACGAAAAATGCTGGTGACTAAAACATTCTGGTGACGAAAAATGACGAAAAATGCTGGTGACGAAAAAATGCTGGTGACGAAAAATGACGAAAAATGCTGGTGACGAAAAATGCTGGTGACGAAAAATGCTGGTGACGAAAAATGCTGGTGACGAAAAATGACGAAAAATGCTGGTGACGAAAAATGACGAAAAATGCTGGTGACGAAAAAATGCTGGTGACGAAAAATTACGAAAAATGCTGGTGACGAAAAATGACGAAAAATGCTGGTGACGAAAAAATGCTGGTGACGAAAAATTACGACAAATGCTGGTGAAAAAAAATGACGAAAAATGCTGGTGACTAAAACATTCTGGTGACGAAAAATGACGAAAAATGCTGGTGACGAAAAAATGCTGGTGACGAAAAAATGCTGGTGACGAAAAATTACGAAAAATGCTGGTGACGAAAAATGACGAAAAATGCTGGTGACGAAAAAATGCTGGTGACGAAAAATTACGACAAATGCTGGTGAAAAAAAATGACGAAAAATGCTGGTGACTAAAACATTCTGGTGACGAAAAATGACGAAAAATGCTGGTGACGAAAAAATGCTGGTGACGAAAAATGACTAAAAATGCTGGTGACGAAAAATGCTGGTGACGAAAAATGCTGGTGACGAAAAATGCTGGTGACGAAAAATGACGAAAAATGCTGGTGACGAAAAAATGCTGGTGACGAAAAATGTTGAAAAATGCTGGTGACGAAAAAAATCTGGTGACGAAAAATGACGAAAAATGCTGGTGACGAAAAATGACGAAAAATGCTGGTGACGAAAAAATGCTGGTGACGAAAAATTACGACAAATGCTGGTGAAAAAAAATGACGAAAAATGCTGGTGACTAAAACATTCTGGTGACGAAAAATGACGAAAAATGCTGGTGACGAAAAAATGCTGGTGACGAAAAAATGCTGGTGACGAAAAATTACGAAAAATGCTGGTGACGAAAAATGACGAAAAATGCTGGTGACGAAAAAATGCTGGTGACGAAAAATTACGACAAATGCTGGTGAAAAAAAATGACGAAAAATGCTGGTGACTAAAACATTCTGGTGACGAAAAATGACGAAAAATGCTGGTGACGAAAAAATGCTGGTGACGAAAAATGACTAAAAATGCTGGTGACGAAAAATGCTGGTGACGAAAAATGCTGGTGACGAAAAATGCTGGTGACGAAAAATGACGAAAAATGCTGGTGACGAAAAAATGCTGGTGACGAAAAATGTTGAAAAATGCTGGTGACGAAAAAAATCTGGTGACGAAAAATGACGAAAAATGCTGGTGACGAAAAAATGCTGGTGACGAAAAATGACGAAAAATGCTGGTGACGAAAAAATGCTGGTGACGAAAAATGACAAAAAATGCTGGTGACGAAAAATGACGAAAAATGCTGGTGACGAAAAAATGCTGGTGACGAAAAATGACAAAAAATGCTGGTGACGAAAAATGACGAAAAATGCTGGTGACGAAAAAATTCTGGTGACGAAAAATGACGAAAAATGCTGGTGACGAAAAAAATGCTGGTGACGAAAAATGACGAAAAATACTGGTGACTAAAAAATTCTGGTGACGAAAAATGACGAAAAATGCTGGTGACGAAAAAATGCTGGTGACGAAAAATTACGAAAAATGCTGGTGACGAAAAAATGCTGGTGACGAAAAATGACGAAAAATGCTGGTGACGAAAAAATGCTGGTGATGAAAAAATTCTGGTGACGAAAAATGACGAAAAATGCTGGTGACGAAAAAAATGCTGGTGACGAAAAATGACGAAAAATACTGGTGACTAAAAAATTCTGGTGACGAAAAATGACGAAAAATGCTGGTGACGAAAAAATGCTGGTGACGAAAAATTACGACAAATGCTGGTGAAAAAAAATGACGAAAAATGCTGGTGACTAAAACATTCTGGTGACGAAAAATGACGAAAAATGCTGGTGACGAAAAATTACGACAAATGCTGGTGAAAAAAAATGACGAAAAATGCTGGTGACTAAAACATTCTGGTGACGAAAAATGACGAAAAATGCTGGTGACGAAAAATGACGAAAAATGCTGGTGACGAAAAAATGCTGGTGACGAAAAATTACGACAAATGCTGGTGAAAAAAAATGACGAAAAATGCTGGTGACTAAAACATTCTGGTGACGAAAAATGACGAAAAATGCTGGTGACGAAAAAATGCTGGTGACGAAAAATGACGAAAAATGCTGGTGACGAAAAATGCTGGTGACGAAAAATGCTGGTGACGAAAAATGCTGGTGACGAAAAATGACGAAAAATGCTGGTGACGAAAAATGACGAAAAATGCTGGTGACGAAAAAATGCTGGTGACGAAAAATTACGAAAAATGCTGGTGACGAAAAATGACGAAAAATGCTGGTGACGAAAAAATGCTGGTGACGAAAAATTACGACAAATGCTGGTGAAAAAAAATGACGAAAAATGCTGGTGACTAAAACATTCTGGTGACGAAAAATGACGAAAAATGCTGGTGACGAAAAAATGCTGGTGACGAAAAAATGCTGGTGACGAAAAATTACGAAAAATGCTGGTGACGAAAAATGACGAAAAATGCTGGTGACGAAAAAATGCTGGTGACGAAAAATTACGACAAATGCTGGTGAAAAAAAATGACGAAAAATGCTGGTGACTAAAACATTCTGGTGACGAAAAATGACGAAAAATGCTGGTGACGAAAAAATGCTGGTGACGAAAAATGACTAAAAATGCTGGTGACGAAAAATGCTGGTGACGAAAAATGCTGGTGACGAAAAATGCTGGTGACGAAAAATGACGAAAAATGCTGGTGACGAAAAAATGCTGGTGACGAAAAATGTTGAAAAATGCTGGTGACGAAAAAAATCTGGTGACGAAAAATGACGAAAAATGCTGGTGACGAAAAATGACGAAAAATGCTGGTGACGAAAAAATGCTGGTGACGAAAAATTACGACAAATGCTGGTGAAAAAAAATGACGAAAAATGCTGGTGACTAAAACATTCTGGTGACGAAAAATGACGAAAAATGCTGGTGACGAAAAAATGCTGGTGACGAAAAAATGCTGGTGACGAAAAATTACGAAAAATGCTGGTGACGAAAAATGACGAAAAATGCTGGTGACGAAAAAATGCTGGTGACGAAAAATTACGACAAATGCTGGTGAAAAAAAATGACGAAAAATGCTGGTGACTAAAACATTCTGGTGACGAAAAATGACGAAAAATGCTGGTGACGAAAAAATGCTGGTGACGAAAAATGACTAAAAATGCTGGTGACGAAAAATGCTGGTGACGAAAAATGCTGGTGACGAAAAATGCTGGTGACGAAAAATGACGAAAAATGCTGGTGACGAAAAAATGCTGGTGACGAAAAATGTTGAAAAATGCTGGTGACGAAAAAAATCTGGTGACGAAAAATGACGAAAAATGCTGGTGACGAAAAAATGCTGGTGACGAAAAATGACGAAAAATGCTGGTGACGAAAAAATGCTGGTGACGAAAAATGACAAAAAATGCTGGTGACGAAAAATGACGAAAAATGCTGGTGACGAAAAAATGCTGGTGACGAAAAATGACAAAAAATGCTGGTGACGAAAAATGACGAAAAATGCTGGTGACGAAAAAATTCTGGTGACGAAAAATGACGAAAAATGCTGGTGACGAAAAAAATGCTGGTGACGAAAAATGACGAAAAATACTGGTGACTAAAAAATTCTGGTGACGAAAAATGACGAAAAATGCTGGTGACGAAAAAATGCTGGTGACGAAAAATTACGAAAAATGCTGGTGACGAAAAAATGCTGGTGACGAAAAATGACGAAAAATGCTGGTGACGAAAAAATGCTGGTGATGAAAAAATTCTGGTGACGAAAAATGACGAAAAATGCTGGTGACGAAAAAAATGCTGGTGACGAAAAATGACGAAAAATACTGGTGACTAAAAAATTCTGGTGACGAAAAATGACGAAAAATGCTGGTGACGAAAAAATGCTGGTGACGAAAAATTACGACAAATGCTGGTGAAAAAAAATGACGAAAAATGCTGGTGACTAAAACATTCTGGTGACGAAAAATGACGAAAAATGCTGGTGACGAAAAATTACGACAAATGCTGGTGAAAAAAAATGACGAAAAATGCTGGTGACTAAAACATTCTGGTGACGAAAAATGACGAAAAATGCTGGTGACGAAAAATGACGAAAAATGCTGGTGACGAAAAAATGCTGGTGACGAAAAATTACGACAAATGCTGGTGAAAAAAAATGACGAAAAATGCTGGTGACTAAAACATTCTGGTGACGAAAAATGACGAAAAATGCTGGTGACGAAAAAATGCTGGTGACGAAAAATGACGAAAAATGCTGGTGACGAAAAATGCTGGTGACGAAAAATGCTGGTGACGAAAAATGCTGGTGACGAAAAATGACGAAAAATGCTGGTGACGAAAAATGACGAAAAATGCTGGTGACGAAAAAATGCTGGTGACGAAAAATTACGAAAAATGCTGGTGACGAAAAATGACGAAAAATGCTGGTGACGAAAAAATGCTGGTGACGAAAAATTACGACAAATGCTGGTGAAAAAAAATGACGAAAAATGCTGGTGACTAAAACATTCTGGTGACGAAAAATGACGAAAAATGCTGGTGACGAAAAAATGCTGGTGACGAAAAAATGCTGGTGACGAAAAATTACGAAAAATGCTGGTGACGAAAAATGACGAAAAATGCTGGTGACGAAAAAATGCTGGTGACGAAAAATTACGACAAATGCTGGTGAAAAAAAATGACGAAAAATGCTGGTGACTAAAACATTCTGGTGACGAAAAATGACGAAAAATGCTGGTGACGAAAAAATGCTGGTGACGAAAAATGACTAAAAATGCTGGTGACGAAAAATGCTGGTGACGAAAAATGCTGGTGACGAAAAATGCTGGTGACGAAAAATGACGAAAAATGCTGGTGACGAAAAAATGCTGGTGACGAAAAATGTTGAAAAATGCTGGTGACGAAAAAAATCTGGTGACGAAAAATGACGAAAAATGCTGGTGACGAAAAATGACGAAAAATGCTGGTGACGAAAAAATGCTGGTGACGAAAAATTACGACAAATGCTGGTGAAAAAAAATGACGAAAAATGCTGGTGACTAAAACATTCTGGTGACGAAAAATGACGAAAAATGCTGGTGACGAAAAAATGCTGGTGACGAAAAAATGCTGGTGACGAAAAATTACGAAAAATGCTGGTGACGAAAAATGACGAAAAATGCTGGTGACGAAAAAATGCTGGTGACGAAAAATTACGACAAATGCTGGTGAAAAAAAATGACGAAAAATGCTGGTGACTAAAACATTCTGGTGACGAAAAATGACGAAAAATGCTGGTGACGAAAAAATGCTGGTGACGAAAAATGACTAAAAATGCTGGTGACGAAAAATGCTGGTGACGAAAAATGCTGGTGACGAAAAATGCTGGTGACGAAAAATGACGAAAAATGCTGGTGACGAAAAAATGCTGGTGACGAAAAATGTTGAAAAATGCTGGTGACGAAAAAAATCTGGTGACGAAAAATGACGAAAAATGCTGGTGACGAAAAAATGCTGGTGACGAAAAATGACGAAAAATGCTGGTGACGAAAAAATGCTGGTGACGAAAAATGACAAAAAATGCTGGTGACGAAAAATGACGAAAAATGCTGGTGACGAAAAAATGCTGGTGACGAAAAATGACAAAAAATGCTGGTGACGAAAAATGACGAAAAATGCTGGTGACGAAAAAATTCTGGTGACGAAAAATGACGAAAAATGCTGGTGACGAAAAAAATGCTGGTGACGAAAAATGACGAAAAATACTGGTGACTAAAAAATTCTGGTGACGAAAAATGACGAAAAATGCTGGTGACGAAAAAATGCTGGTGACGAAAAATTACGAAAAATGCTGGTGACGAAAAAATGCTGGTGACGAAAAATGACGAAAAATGCTGGTGACGAAAAAATGCTGGTGATGAAAAAATTCTGGTGACGAAAAATGACGAAAAATGCTGGTGACGAAAAATGCTGGTGACGAAAAATGACGAAAAATGCTGGTGACGAAAAAATGCTGGTGACGAAAAATGATGAAAAATGCTGGTGACGAAAAAAATGCTGGTGACGAAAAATGACGAAAATGCTGGTGACGAAAAAATGCTGGTGACGAAAAATGACAAAAAATGCTGGTGACAAAAATGCTGGTGACGAAAAATGACAAAAAATGCTGGTGACAAAAATGCTGGTGACGAAAAATGACGAAAAATGCTGGTGACAAAAATGCTGGTGACGAAAAATGACGGAAAATGCTGGTGACGAAAAAATGCTGGTGACGAAAAATGACGAAAAATGCTGGTGACGAAAAATGCTGGTGACGAAAAATGCTGGTGACGAAAAATGCTGGTGACGAAAAATGACGAAAAATGCTGGTGACGAAAAATGACGAAAAATGCTGGTGACGAAAAAATGCTGGTGACGAAAAATTACGAAAAATGCTGGTGACGAAAAATGACGAAAAATGCTGGTGACGAAAAAATGCTGGTGACGAAAAATTACGACAAATGCTGGTGAAAAAAAATGACGAAAAATGCTGGTGACTAAAACATTCTGGTGACGAAAAATGACGAAAAATGCTGGTGACGAAAAAATGCTGGTGACGAAAAAATGCTGGTGACGAAAAATTACGAAAAATGCTGGTGACGAAAAATGACGAAAAATGCTGGTGACGAAAAAATGCTGGTGACGAAAAATTACGACAAATGCTGGTGAAAAAAAATGACGAAAAATGCTGGTGACTAAAACATTCTGGTGACGAAAAATGACGAAAAATGCTGGTGACGAAAAAATGCTGGTGACGAAAAATGACTAAAAATGCTGGTGACGAAAAATGCTGGTGACGAAAAATGCTGGTGACGAAAAATGCTGGTGACGAAAAATGACGAAAAATGCTGGTGACGAAAAAATGCTGGTGACGAAAAATGTTGAAAAATGCTGGTGACGAAAAAAATCTGGTGACGAAAAATGACGAAAAATGCTGGTGACGAAAAAATGCTGGTGACGAAAAATGACGAAAAATGCTGGTGACGAAAAAATGCTGGTGACGAAAAATGACAAAAAATGCTGGTGACGAAAAATGACGAAAAATGCTGGTGACGAAAAAATGCTGGTGACGAAAAATGACAAAAAATGCTGGTGACGAAAAATGACGAAAAATGCTGGTGACGAAAAAATTCTGGTGACGAAAAATGACGAAAAATGCTGGTGACGAAAAAAATGCTGGTGACGAAAAATGACGAAAAATACTGGTGACTAAAAAATTCTGGTGACGAAAAATGACGAAAAATGCTGGTGACGAAAAAATGCTGGTGACGAAAAATTACGAAAAATGCTGGTGACGAAAAAATGCTGGTGACGAAAAATGACGAAAAATGCTGGTGACGAAAAAATGCTGGTGATGAAAAAATTCTGGTGACGAAAAATGACGAAAAATGCTGGTGACGAAAAATGCTGGTGACGAAAAATGACGAAAAATGCTGGTGACGAAAAAATGCTGGTGACGAAAAATGATGAAAAATGCTGGTGACGAAAAAAATGCTGGTGACGAAAAATGACGAAAATGCTGGTGACGAAAAAATGCTGGTGACGAAAAATGACAAAAAATGCTGGTGACAAAAATGCTGGTGACGAAAAATGACAAAAAATGCTGGTGACAAAAATGCTGGTGACGAAAAATGACGAAAAATGCTGGTGACAAAAATGCTGGTGACGAAAAATGACGGAAAATGCTGGTGACGAAAAAATGCTGGTGACGAAAAATGACGAAAAATGCTGGTGACGAAAAATGCTGGTGACGAAAAATGCTGGTGACGAAAAATGACGAAAAATGCTGGTGACGAAAAATGACGAAAAATGCTGGTGACGAAAAAATGCTGGTGACGAAAAATTACGAAAAATGCTGGTGACGAAAAATGACGAAAAATGCTGGTGACGAAAAAATGCTGGTGACGAAAAATTACGACAAATGCTGGTGAAAAAAAATGACGAAAAATGCTGGTGACTAAAACATTCTGGTGACGAAAAATGACGAAAAATGCTGGTGACGAAAAAATGCTGGTGACGAAAAAATGCTGGTGACGAAAAATTACGAAAAATGCTGGTGACGAAAAATGACGAAAAATGCTGGTGACGAAAAAATGCTGGTGACGAAAAATTACGACAAATGCTGGTGAAAAAAAATGACGAAAAATGCTGGTGACTAAAACATTCTGGTGACGAAAAATGACGAAAAATGCTGGTGACGAAAAAATGCTGGTGACGAAAAATGACTAAAAATGCTGGTGACGAAAAATGCTGGTGACGAAAAATGCTGGTGACGAAAAATGCTGGTGACGAAAAATGACGAAAAATGCTGGTGACGAAAAAATGCTGGTGACGAAAAATGTTGAAAAATGCTGGTGACGAAAAAAATCTGGTGACGAAAAATGACGAAAAATGCTGGTGACGAAAAAATGCTGGTGACGAAAAATGACGAAAAATGCTGGTGACGAAAAAATGCTGGTGACGAAAAATGACAAAAAATGCTGGTGACGAAAAATGACGAAAAATGCTGGTGACGAAAAAATGCTGGTGACGAAAAATGACAAAAAATGCTGGTGACGAAAAATGACGAAAAATGCTGGTGACGAAAAAATTCTGGTGACGAAAAATGACGAAAAATGCTGGTGACGAAAAAAATGCTGGTGACGAAAAATGACGAAAAATGCTGGTGACGAAAAATGACGAAAAATGCTGGTGACGAAAAAATGCTGGTGACGAAAAATGACAAAAAAATGCTGGTGACGAAAAAATGCTGGTGACGAAAAATTACGAAAAATGCTGGTGACGAAAAATGACGAAAAATGCTGGTGACGAAAAAATGCTGGTGACGAAAAATGACAAAAAAATGCTGGTGACGAAAAAATGCTGGTGACGAAAAATTACGAAAAATGCTGGTGACGAAAAAATGCTGGTGACGAAAAATGACGAAAAATGCTGGTGACGAAAAATGACGAAAAATGCTGGTGACGAAAAAATGCTGGTGACGAAAAATGACGAAAAATGCTGGTGACGAAAAAATGCTGGTGACAAAAAATTACGACAAATGCTGGTGACGAAAAATGACGAAAAATGCTGGTGACGAAAAAATGCTGGTGACGAAAAATTACGAAAAATGCTGGTGACGAAAAAATGCTGGTGACGAAAAATGACGAAAAATGCTGGTGACGAAAAAATGCTGGTGATGAAAAAATTCTGGTGACGAAAAATGACGAAAAATGCTGGTGACGAAAAATGCTGGTGACGAAAAATGACGAAAAATGCTGGTGACGAAAAAATGCTGGTGACGAAAAATGATGAAAAATGCTGGTGACGAAAAAAATGCTGGTGACGAAAAATGACGAAAATGCTGGTGACGAAAAAATGCTGGTGACGAAAAATGACAAAAAATGCTGGTGACAAAAATGCTGGTGACGAAAAATGACGGAAAATGCTGGTGACGAAAAAATGCTGGTGACGAAAAATGACGAAAAATGCTGGTGACGAAAAATGACGAAAAATGCTGGTGACAAAAATGCTGGTGACGAAAAATGACGGAAAATGCTGGTGACGAAAAAATGCTGGTGACGAAAAATGACGAAAAATGCTGGTGACGAAAAATGACGAAAAATGCTGGTGACGAAAAAATGCTGGTGACGAAAAATGACAAAAAATGCTGGTGACGAAAAATGACAAAAAATGCTGGTGACGAAAAATGACGAAAAATGCTGGTGACGAAAAAATGCTGGTGACGAAAAATTACGAAAAATGCTGGTGACGAAAAATGACGAAAAATGCTGGTGACGAAAAAATGCTGGTGACGAAAAATGACGAAAAATGCTGGTGACGAAAAATGACGAAAAATGCTGGTGACGAAAAAATTCTGGTGAACAAAAATGACGAAAAATGCTGGTGACGAAAAAATGCTGGTGACGAAAAATGACAAAAAATGCTGGTGACGAAAAAATTCTGGTGACGAAAAATGACGAAAAATGCTGGTGACGAAAAAATGCTTGTGACGAAAAATGACGAAAAATGCTGGTGACGAAAAAATGCTGGTGATGAAAAAATTCTGGTGACGAAAAATGACGAAAAATGCTGGTGACGAAAAATGCTGGTGACGAAAAATGACGAAAAATGCTGGTGACGAAAAAATGCTGGTGACGAAAAATGATGAAAAATGCTGGTGACGAAAAAAATGCTGGTGACGAAAAATGACGAAAATGCTGGTGACGAAAAAATGCTGGTGACGAAAAATGACAAAAAATGCTGGTGACAAAAATGCTGGTGACGAAAAATGACGGAAAATGCTGGTGACGAAAAATGACGAAAAATGCTGGTGACAAAAATGCTGGTGACGAAAAATGACGGAAAATGCTGGTGACGAAAAAATGCTGGTGACGAAAAATGACGAAAAATGCTGGTGACGAAAAATGACGAAAAATGCTGGTGACGAAAAAATGCTGGTGACGAAAAATGACAAAAAATGCTGGTGACGAAAAATGACAAAAAATGCTGGTGACGAAAAATGACGAAAAATGCTGGTGACGAAAAAATGCTGGTGACGAAAAATGACAAAAAAATGCTGGTGACGAAAAAATGCTGGTGACGAAAAATTACGAAAAATGCTGGTGACGAAAAAATGCTGGTGACGAAAAATGACGAAAAATGCTGGTGACGAAAAAATGCTGGTGACGAAAAATGACGAAAAATGCTGGTGACGAAAAAATGCTGGTGACGAAAAATGATGAAAAATGCTGGTGACGAAAAAAATGCTGGTGACGAAAAATGACGAAAATGCTGGTGACGAAAAAATGCTGGTGACGAAAAATGACAAAAAATGCTGGTGACAAAAATGCTGGTGACGAAAAATGACGGAAAATGCTGGTGACGAAAAATGACGAAAAATGCTGGTGACAAAAATGCTGGTGACGAAAAATGACGGAAAATGCTGGTGACGAAAAAATGCTGGTGACGAAAAAATGCTGGTGACTAAAACATTCTGGTGACGAAAAATGACGAAAAATGCTGGTGACGAAAAAATGCTGGTGACGAAAAAATGCTGGTGACGAAAAATGACGAAAAATGCTGGTGACGAAAAATGACGAAAAATGCTGGTGACGAAAAAATGCTGGTGACGAAAAATGACAAAAAATGCTGGTGACGAAAAATGACAAAAAATGCTGGTGACGAAAAATGACGAAAAATGCTGGTGACGAAAAAATGCTGGTGACGAAAAATGACAAAAAAATGCTGGTGACGAAAAAATGCTGGTGACGAAAAATTACGAAAAATGCTGGTGACGAAAAAATGCTGGTGACGAAAAATGACGAAAAATGCTGGTGACGAAAAAATGCTGGTGATGAAAAAATGCTGGTGACGAAAAATGACGAAAAATGCTGGTGACGAAAAATGACGAAAAATGCTGGTGACGAAAAAATGCTGGTGACGAAAAAATGCTGGTGACGAAAAATGATGAAAAATGCTGGTGACGAAAAAAATGCTGGTGACGAAAAATGACGAAAATGCTGGTGACGAAAAAATGCTGGTGACGAAAAATGACAAAAAATGCTGGTGACAAAAATGCTGGTGACGAAAAATGACGGAAAATGCTGGTGACGAAAAATGACGAAAAATGCTGGTGACAAAAATGCTGGTGACGAAAAATGACGGAAAATGCTGGTGACGAAAAAATGCTGGTGACGAAAAATGACGAAAAATGCTGGTGACGAAAAATGACGAAAAATGCTGGTGACGAAAAAATGCTGGTGACGAAAAATGACAAAAAATGCTGGTGACGAAAAATGACAAAAAATGCTGGTGACGAAAAATGACGAAAAATGCTGGTGACGAAAAAATGCTGGTGACGAAAAATGACAAAAAAATGCTGGTGACGAAAAAATGCTGGTGACGAAAAATTACGAAAAATGCTGGTGACGAAAAAATGCTGGTGACGAAAAATGACGAAAAATGCTGGTGACGAAAAAATGCTGGTGACGAAAAATGACGAAAAATGCTGGTGACGAAAAAATGCTGGTGACGAAAAATGATGAAAAATGCTGGTGACGAAAAAAATGCTGGTGACGAAAAATGACGAAAATGCTGGTGACGAAAAAATGCTGGTGACGAAAAATGACAAAAAATGCTGGTGACAAAAATGCTGGTGACGAAAAATGACGGAAAATGCTGGTGACGAAAAATGACGAAAAATGCTGGTGACAAAAATGCTGGTGACGAAAAATGACGGAAAATGCTGGTGACGAAAAAATGCTGGTGACGAAAAAATGCTGGTGACTAAAACATTCTGGTGACGAAAAATGACGAAAAATGCTGGTGACGAAAAAATGCTGGTGACGAAAAAATGCTGGTGACGAAAAATGACGAAAAATGCTGGTGACGAAAAATGACGAAAAATGCTGGTGACGAAAAAATGCTGGTGACGAAAAATGACAAAAAATGCTGGTGACGAAAAATGACAAAAAATGCTGGTGACGAAAAATGACGAAAAATGCTGGTGACGAAAAAATGCTGGTGACGAAAAATGACAAAAAAATGCTGGTGACGAAAAAATGCTGGTGACGAAAAATTACGAAAAATGCTGGTGACGAAAAAATGCTGGTGACGAAAAATGACGAAAAATGCTGGTGACGAAAAAATGCTGGTGATGAAAAAATGCTGGTGACGAAAAATGACGAAAAATGCTGGTGACGAAAAATGACGAAAAATGCTGGTGACGAAAAAATGCTGGTGACGAAAAAATGCTGGTGACGAAAAATGATGAAAAATGCTGGTGACGAAAAAAATGCTGGTGACGAAAAATGACGAAAATGCTGGTGACGAAAAAATGCTGGTGACGAAAAATGACAAAAAATGCTGGTGACGAAAAAATGCTGGTGACGAAAAATTACGAAGAATGCTGGTGACGAAAAATGACGAAAAATGCTGGTGACGAAAAAATGCTGGTGACGAAAAATTACGAAAAATGCTGGTGACGAAAAATGACGAAAAATGCTGGTGACGAAAAAATGCTGGTGACGAAAAATTACGACAAATGCTGGTGAAAAAAAATGACGAAAAATGCTGGTGACTAAAACATTCTGGTGACGAAAAATGACGAAAAATGCTGGTGACGAAAAAATGCTGGTGACGAAAAAATGCTGGTGACGAAAAATTACGAAAAATGCTGGTGACGAAAAATGACGAAAAATGCTGGTGACGAAAAAATGCTGGTGACGAAAAATTACGACAAATGCTGGTGAAAAAAAATGACGAAAAATGCTGGTGACTAAAACATTCTGGTGACGAAAAATGACGAAAAATGCTGGTGACGAAAAAATGCTGGTGACGAAAAATGACGAAAAATGCTGGTGACGAAAAAATGCTGGTGACGAAAAATGACAAAAAATGCTGGTGACGAAAAATGACGAAAAATGCTGGTGACGAAAAAATGCTGGTGACGAAAAATGACAAAAAATGCTGGTGACGAAAAATGACGAAAAATGCTGTTGACGAAAAAATTCTGGTGACGAAAAATGACGAAAAATGCTGGTGACGAAAAAAATGCTGGTGACGAAAAATGACGAAAAATGCTGGTGACAAAAATGCTGGTGACGAAAAATGACGAAAAATGCTGGTGACGAAAAATGACGAAAAATGCTGGTGACGAAAAAATGCTGGTGACGAAAAAATGCTGGTGACGAAAAATTACGAAAAATGCTGGTGACGAAAAATGACGAAAAATGCTGGTGACGAAAAAATGCTGGTGACGAAAAATGACGAAAAATGCTGGTGACGAAAAATGACGAAAAATGCTGGTGACGAAAAAATGCTGGTGACGAAAAAATGCTGGTGACGAAAAATTACGAAAAATGCTGGTGACGAAAAATGACGAAAAATGCTGGTGACGAAAAAATGCTGGTGACGAAAAATTACGACAAATGCTGGTGAAAAAAAATGACGAAAAATGCTGGTGACTAAAACATTCTGGTGACGAAAAATGACGAAAAATGCTGGTGACGAAAAAATGCTGGTGACGAAAAATGACTAAAAATGCTGGTGACGAAAAATGCTGGTGACGAAAAATGCTGGTGACGAAAAATGCTGGTGACGAAAAATGACGAAAAATGCTGGTGACGAAAAAATGCTGGTGACGAAAAATGATGAAAAATGCTGGTGACGAAAAAAATCTGGTGACGAAAAATGACGAAAAATGCTGGTGACGAAAAAATGCTGGTGACGAAAAATGATGAAAAATGCTGGTGACGAAAAAAATCTGGTGACGAAAAATGACGAAAAATGCTGGTGACGAAAAAATGCTGGTGACGAAAAATGACGAAAAATGCTGGTGACGAAAAAATGCTGGTGACGAAAAATGACAAAAAATGCTGGTGACGAAAAATGACGAAAAATGCTGGTGACGAAAAAATGCTGGTGACGAAAAATGACAAAAAATGCTGGTGACGAAAAATGACGAAAAATGCTGGTGACGAAAAAATTCTGGTGACGAAAAATGACGAAAAATGCTGGTGACGAAAAAAATGCTGGTGACGAAAAATGACGAAAAATGCTGGTGACAAAAATGCTGGTGACGAAAAATGACGGAAAATGCTGGTGACGAAAAAATGCTGGTGACGAAAAATGACGAAAAATGCTGGTGACGAAAAATGACGAAAAATGCTGGTGACGAAAAAATGCTGGTGACGAAAAATGACAAAAAAATGCTGGTGACGAAAAAATGCTGGTGACGAAAAATTACGAAAAATGCTGGTGACGAAAAAATGCTGGTGACGAAAAATGACGAAAAATGCTGGTGACGAAAAATGACGAAAAATGCTGGTGACGAAAAAATGCTGGTGACGAAAAAATGCTGGTGACGAAAAATGACGAAAAATGCTGGTGACGAAAAAATGCTGGTGACAAAAAATTACGACAAATGCTGGTGAAAAAAAATGACGAAAAATACTGGTGACTAAAACATTCTGGTGACGAAAAATGACGAAAAATGCTGGTGACGAAAAAATGCTGGTGACGAAAAATTACGAAAAATGCTGGTGACGAAAAAATGCTGGTGACGAAAAATGACGAAAAATGCTGGTGACGAAAAAATGCTGGTGATGAAAAAATTCTGGTGACGAAAAATGACGAAAAATGCTGGTGACGAAAAATGCTGGTGACGAAAAATGACGAAAAATGCTGGTGACGAAAAAATGCTGGTGACGAAAAATGATGAAAAATGCTGGTGACGAAAAAAATGCTGGTGACGAAAAATGACGAAAATGCTGGTGACGAATAAATGCTGGTGACGAAAAATGACAAAAAATGCTGGTGACAAAAATGCTGGTGACGAAAAATGACGGAAAATGCTGGTGACGAAAAAATGCTGGTGACGAAAAATGACGAAAAATGCTGGTGACGAAAAATGACGAAAAATGCTGGTGACGAAAAATGACGAAAAATGCTGGTGACGAAAAAATTCTGGTGACGAAAAATGACGAAAAATGCTGGTGACGAAAAAAATGCTGGTGACGAAAAATGACGAAAAATGCTGGTGACAAAAATGCTGGTGACGAAAAATGACGGAAAATGCTGGTGACGAAAAAATGCTGGTGACGAAAAATGACGAAAAATGCTGGTGACGAAAAATGACGAAAAATGCTGGTGACGAAAAAATGC
Organism: Gymnoscopelus microlampas; assembly: GCF_963454915.1. NCBI lineage: Eukaryota > Metazoa > Chordata > Actinopteri > Myctophiformes > Myctophidae > Gymnoscopelus > Gymnoscopelus microlampas. Next base: position 29,152,863 of record NC_139939.1, read on the forward strand.
TGGTGACGAAAAATGACAAAAAAATGCTGGTGACGAAAAAATGCTGGTGACGAAAAATTACGAAAAATGCTGGTGACGAAAAAATGCTGGTGACGAAAAATGACGAAAAATGCTGGTGACGAAAAATGACGAAAAATGCTGGTGACGAAAAAATGCTGGTGACGAAAAATGACGAAAAATGCTGGTGACGAAAAAATGCTGGTGACAAAAAATTACGACAAATGCTGGTGAAAAAAAATGACGAAAAATACTGGTGACTAAAACATTCTGGTGACGAAAAATGACGAAAAATGCTGGTGACGAAAAAATGCTGGTGACGAAAAATTACGAAAAATGCTGGTGACGAAAAAATGCTGGTGACGAAAAATGACGAAAAATGCTGGTGACGAAAAAATGCTGGTGATGAAAAAATTCTGGTGACGAAAAATGACGAAAAATGCTGGTGACGAAAAATGCTGGTGACGAAAAATGACGAAAAATGCTGGTGACGAAAAAATGCTGGTGACGAAAAATGATGAAAAATGCTGGTGACGAAAAAAATGCTGGTGACGAAAAATGACGAAAATGCTGGTGACGAATAAATGCTGGTGACGAAAAATGACAAAAAATGCTGGTGACAAAAATGCTGGTGACGAAAAATGACGGAAAATGCTGGTGACGAAAAAATGCTGGTGACGAAAAATGACGAAAAATGCTGGTGACGAAAAATGACGAAAAATGCTGGTGACAAAAATGCTGGTGACGAAAAATGACGGAAAATGCTGGTGACGAAAAAATGCTGGTGACGAAAAATGACGAAAAATGCTGGTGACGAAAAATGACAAAAAATGCTGGTGACGAAAAATGACGAAAAATGCTGGTGACGAAAAAATGCTGGTGACGAAAAATTACGAAAAATGCTGGTGACGAAAAATGACGAAAAATGCTGGTGACGAAAAAATGCTGGTGACGAAAAATGACAAAAAATGCTGGTGACGAAAAATGACAAAAAATGCTGGTGACGAAAAATGACGAAAAATGCTGGTGACGAAAAAATGCTGGTGACGAAAAATTACGAAAAATGCTGGTGACGAAAAATGACGAAAAATGCTGGTGACGAAAAAATGCTGGTGACGAAAAATGACGAAAAATGCTGGTGACGAAAAATGACGAAAAATGCTGGTGACGAAAAAATTCTGGTGAACAAAAATGACGAAAAATGCTGGTGACGAAAAAATGCTGGTGACGAAAAATGACAAAAAATGCTGGTGACGAAAAAATGCTGGTGACGAAAAATGACGAAAAATGCTGGTGACGAAAAATGACGAAAAATGCTGGTGACGAAAAAATGCTGGTGACGAAAAATGATGAAAAATGCTGGTGACGAAAAAAATGCTGGTGACGAAAAATGACGAAAATGCTGGTGACGAAAAAATGCTGGTGACGAAAAATGACAAAAAATGCTGGTGACAAAAATGCTGGTGACGAAAAATGACGGAAAATGCTGGTGACGAAAAATGACGAAAAATGCTGGTGACAAAAATGCTGGTGACGAAAAATGACGGAAAATGCTGGTGACGAAAAAATGCTGGTGACGAAAAAATGCTGGTGACTAAAACATTCTGGTGACGAAAAATGACGAAAAATGCTGGTGACGAAAAAATGCTGGTGACGAAAAAATGCTGGTGACGAAAAATGACGAAAAATGCTGGTGACGAAAAATGACGAAAAATGCTGGTGACGAAAAAATGCTGGTGACGAAAAATGACAAAAAATGCTGGTGACGAAAAATGACAAAAAATGCTGGTGACGAAAAATGACGAAAAATGCTGGTGACGAAAAAATGCTGGTGACGAAAAATGACAAAAAAATGCTGGTGACGAAAAAATGCTGGTGACGAAAAATGACGAAAAATTCTGGTGACGAAAAATGACGAAAAATGCTGGTGACGAAAAAATGCTGGTGACGAAAAATGATGAAAAATGCTGGTGACGAAAAAAATGCTGGTGACGAAAAATGACGAAAATGCTGGTGACGAAAAAATGCTGGTGACGAAAAATGACAAAAAATGCTGGTGACAAAAATGCTGGTGACGAAAAATGACGGAAAATGCTGGTGACGAAAAATGACGAAAAATGCTGGTGACAAAAATGCTGGTGACGAAAAATGACGGAAAATGCTGGTGACGAAAAAATGCTGGTGACGAAAAAATGCTGGTGACTAAAACATTCTGGTGACGAAAAATGACGAAAAATGCTGGTGACGAAAAAATGCTGGTGACGAAAAAATGCTGGTGACGAAAAATGACGAAAAATGCTGGTGACGAAAAATGACGAAAAATGCTGGTGACGAAAAAATGCTGGTGACGAAAAATGACAAAAAATGCTGGTGACGAAAAATGACAAAAAATGCTGGTGACGAAAAATGACGAAAAATGCTGGTGACGAAAAAATGCTGGTGACGAAAAATGACAAAAAAATGCTGGTGACGAAAAAATGCTGGTGACGAAAAATTACGAAAAATGCTGGTGACGAAAAAATGCTGGTGACGAAAAATGACGAAAAATGCTGGTGACGAAAAAATGCTGGTGACGAAAAAATGCTGGTGACGAAAAATGATGAAAAATGCTGGTGACGAAAAAAATGCTGGTGACGAAAAATGACGAAAATGCTGGTGACGAAAAAATGCTGGTGACGAAAAATGACAAAAAATGCTGGTGACGAAAAAATGCTGGTGACGAAAAATTACGAAGAATGCTGGTGACGAAAAATGACGAAAAATGCTGGTGACGAAAAAATGCTGGTGACGAAAAATTACGAAAAATGCTGGTGACGAAAAATGACGAAAAATGCTGGTGACGAAAAAATGCTGGTGACGAAAAATTACGACAAATGCTGGTGAAAAAAAATGACGAAAAATGCTGGTGACTAAAACATTCTGGTGACGAAAAATGACGAAAAATGCTGGTGACGAAAAAATGCTGGTGACGAAAAAATGCTGGTGACGAAAAATTACGAAAAATGCTGGTGACGAAAAATGACGAAAAATGCTGGTGACGAAAAAATGCTGGTGACGAAAAATGACGAAAAATGCTGGTGACGAAAAAATGCTGGTGACGAAAAATGACAAAAAATGCTGGTGACGAAAAATGACGAAAAATGCTGGTGACGAAAAAATGCTGGTGACGAAAAATGACAAAAAATGCTGGTGACGAAAAATGACGAAAAATGCTGTTGACGAAAAAATTCTGGTGACGAAAAATGACGAAAAATGCTGGTGACGAAAAAAATGCTGGTGACGAAAAATGACGAAAAATGCTGGTGACAAAAATGCTGGTGACGAAAAATGACGAAAAATGCTGGTGACGAAAAATGACGAAAAATGCTGGTGACGAAAAAATGCTGGTGACGAAAAAATGCTGGTGACGAAAAATTACGAAAAATGCTGGTGACGAAAAATGACGAAAAATGCTGGTGACGAAAAAATGCTGGTGACGAAAAATGACGAAAAATGCTGGTGACGAAAAATGACGAAAAATGCTGGTGACGAAAAAATGCTGGTGACGAAAAAATGCTGGTGACGAAAAATTACGAAAAATGCTGGTGACGAAAAATGACGAAAAATGCTGGTGACGAAAAAATGCTGGTGACGAAAAATTACGACAAATGCTGGTGAAAAAAAATGACGAAAAATGCTGGTGACTAAAACATTCTGGTGACGAAAAATGACGAAAAATGCTGGTGACGAAAAAATGCTGGTGACGAAAAATGACTAAAAATGCTGGTGACGAAAAATGCTGGTGACGAAAAATGCTGGTGACGAAAAATGCTGGTGACGAAAAATGACGAAAAATGCTGGTGACGAAAAAATGCTGGTGACGAAAAATGATGAAAAATGCTGGTGACGAAAAAAATCTGGTGACGAAAAATGACGAAAAATGCTGGTGACGAAAAAATGCTGGTGACGAAAAATGATGAAAAATGCTGGTGACGAAAAAAATCTGGTGACGAAAAATGACGAAAAATGCTGGTGACGAAAAAATGCTGGTGACGAAAAATGACGAAAAATGCTGGTGACGAAAAAATGCTGGTGACGAAAAATGACAAAAAATGCTGGTGACGAAAAATGACGAAAAATGCTGGTGACGAAAAAATGCTGGTGACGAAAAATGACAAAAAATGCTGGTGACGAAAAATGACGAAAAATGCTGGTGACGAAAAAATTCTGGTGACGAAAAATGACGAAAAATGCTGGTGACGAAAAAAATGCTGGTGACGAAAAATGACGAAAAATGCTGGTGACAAAAATGCTGGTGACGAAAAATGACGGAAAATGCTGGTGACGAAAAAATGCTGGTGACGAAAAATGACGAAAAATGCTGGTGACGAAAAATGACGAAAAATGCTGGTGACGAAAAAATGCTGGTGACGAAAAATGACAAAAAAATGCTGGTGACGAAAAAATGCTGGTGACGAAAAATTACGAAAAATGCTGGTGACGAAAAAATGCTGGTGACGAAAAATGACGAAAAATGCTGGTGACGAAAAATGACGAAAAATGCTGGTGACGAAAAAATGCTGGTGACGAAAAAATGCTGGTGACGAAAAATGACGAAAAATGCTGGTGACGAAAAAATGCTGGTGACAAAAAATTACGACAAATGCTGGTGAAAAAAAATGACGAAAAATACTGGTGACTAAAACATTCTGGTGACGAAAAATGACGAAAAATGCTGGTGACGAAAAAATGCTGGTGACGAAAAATTACGAAAAATGCTGGTGACGAAAAAATGCTGGTGACGAAAAATGACGAAAAATGCTGGTGACGAAAAAATGCTGGTGATGAAAAAATTCTGGTGACGAAAAATGACGAAAAATGCTGGTGACGAAAAATGCTGGTGACGAAAAATGACGAAAAATGCTGGTGACGAAAAAATGCTGGTGACGAAAAATGATGAAAAATGCTGGTGACGAAAAAAATGCTGGTGACGAAAAATGACGAAAATGCTGGTGACGAATAAATGCTGGTGACGAAAAATGACAAAAAATGCTGGTGACAAAAATGCTGGTGACGAAAAATGACGGAAAATGCTGGTGACGAAAAAATGCTGGTGACGAAAAATGACGAAAAATGCTGGTGACGAAAAATGACGAAAAATGCTGGTGACGAAAAATGACGAAAAATGCTGGTGACGAAAAAATTCTGGTGACGAAAAATGACGAAAAATGCTGGTGACGAAAAAAATGCTGGTGACGAAAAATGACGAAAAATGCTGGTGACAAAAATGCTGGTGACGAAAAATGACGGAAAATGCTGGTGACGAAAAAATGCTGGTGACGAAAAATGACGAAAAATGCTGGTGACGAAAAATGACGAAAAATGCTGGTGACGAAAAAATGCTGGTGACGAAAAATGACAAAAAAATGCTGGTGACGAAAAAATGCTGGTGACGAAAAATTACGAAAAATGCTGGTGACGAAAAAATGCTGGTGACGAAAAATGACGAAAAATGCTGGTGACGAAAAATGACGAAAAATGCTGGTGACGAAAAAATGCTGGTGACGAAAAATGACGAAAAATGCTGGTGACGAAAAAATGCTGGTGACAAAAAATTACGACAAATGCTGGTGAAAAAAAATGACGAAAAATACTGGTGACTAAAACATTCTGGTGACGAAAAATGACGAAAAATGCTGGTGACGAAAAAATGCTGGTGACGAAAAATTACGAAAAATGCTGGTGACGAAAAAATGCTGGTGACGAAAAATGACGAAAAATGCTGGTGACGAAAAAATGCTGGTGATGAAAAAATTCTGGTGACGAAAAATGACGAAAAATGCTGGTGACGAAAAATGCTGGTGACGAAAAATGACGAAAAATGCTGGTGACGAAAAAATGCTGGTGACGAAAAATGATGAAAAATGCTGGTGACGAAAAAAATGCTGGTGACGAAAAATGACGAAAATGCTGGTGACGAATAAATGCTGGTGACGAAAAATGACAAAAAATGCTGGTGACAAAAATGCTGGTGACGAAAAATGACGGAAAATGCTGGTGACGAAAAAATGCTGGTGACGAAAAATGACGAAAAATGCTGGTGACGAAAAATGACGAAAAATGCTGGTGACGAAAAATGACGAAAAATGCTGGTGACGAAAAAATTCTGGTGACGAAAAATGACGAAAAATGCTGGTGACGAAAAAAATGCTGGTGACGAAAAATGACGAAAAATGCTGGTGACAAAAATGCTGGTGACGAAAAATGACGGAAAATGCTGGTGACGAAAAAATGCTGGTGACGAAAAATGACGAAAAATGCTGGTGACGAAAAATGACGAAAAATGCTGGTGACGAAAAAATGCTGGTGACGAAAAATGACAAAAAAATGCTGGTGACGAAAAAATGCTGGTGACGAAAAATTACGAAAAATGCTGGTGACGAAAAAATGCTGGTGACGAAAAATGACGAAAAATGCTGGTGACGAAAAATGACGAAAAATGCTGGTGACGAAAAAATGCTGGTGACGAAAAATGACGAAAAATGCTGGTGACGAAAAAATGCTGGTGACAAAAAATTACGACAAATGCTGGTGAAAAAAAATGACGAAAAATACTGGTGACTAAAACATTCTGGTGACGAAAAATGACGAAAAATGCTGGTGACGAAAAAATGCTGGTGACGAAAAATTACGAAAAATGCTGGTGACGAAAAAATGCTGGTGACGAAAAATGACGAAAAATGCTGGTGACGAAAAAATGCTGGTGATGAAAAAATTCTGGTGACGAAAAATGACGAAAAATGCTGGTGACGAAAAATGCTGGTGACGAAAAATGACGAAAAATGCTGGTGACGAAAAAATGCTGGTGACGAAAAATGATGAAAAATGCTGGTGACGAAAAAAATGCTGGTGACGAAAAATGACGAAAATGCTGGTGACGAATAAATGCTGGTGACGAAAAATGACAAAAAATGCTGGTGACAAAAATGCTGGTGACGAAAAATGACGGAAAATGCTGGTGACGAAAAAATGCTGGTGACGAAAAATGACGAAAAATGCTGGTGACGAAAAATGACGAAAAATGCTGGTGACAAAAATGCTGGTGACGAAAAATGACGGAAAATGCTGGTGACGAAAAAATGCTGGTGACGAAAAATGACGAAAAATGCTGGTGACGAAAAATGACAAAAAATGCTGGTGACGAAAAATGACGAAAAATGCTGGTGACGAAAAAATGCTGGTGACGAAAAATTACGAAAAATGCTGGTGACGAAAAATGACGAAAAATGCTGGTGACGAAAAAATGCTGGTGACGAAAAATGACAAAAAATGCTGGTGACGAAAAATGACAAAAAATGCTGGTGACGAAAAATGACGAAAAATGCTGGTGACGAAAAAATGCTGGTGACGAAAAATTACGAAAAATGCTGGTGACGAAAAATGACGAAAAATGCTGGTGACGAAAAAATGCTGGTGACGAAAAATGACGAAAAATGCTGGTGACGAAAAATGACGAAAAATGCTGGTGACGAAAAAATTCTGGTGAACAAAAATGACGAAAAATGCTGGTGACGAAAAAATGCTGGTGACGAAAAATGACAAAAAATGCTGGTGACGAAAAAATGCTGGTGACGAAAAATGACGAAAAATGCTGGTGACGAAAAATGACGAAAAATGCTGGTGACGAAAAAATTCTGGTGACGAAAAATGACGAAAAATGCTGGTGACGAAAAAATGCTGGTGACGAAAAATGACGAAAAATGCTGGTGACGAAAAAATGCTGGTGATGAAAAAATTCTGGTGACGAAAAATGACGAAAAATGCTGGTGACGAAAAATGCTGGTGACGAAAAATGACGAAAAATGCTGGTGACGAAAAAAATGCTGGTGACGAAAAATGACGAAAATGCTGGTGACGAATAAATGCTGGTGACGAAAAATGACAAAAAATGCTGGTGACAAAAATGCTGGTGACGAAAAATGACGGAAAATGCTGGTGACGAAAAAATGCTGGTGACGAAAAATGACGAAAAATGCTGGTGACGAAAAATGACGAAAAATGCTGGTGACAAAAATGCTGGTGACGAAAAATGACGGAAAATGCTGGTGACGAAAAAATGCTGGTGACGAAAAATGACGAAAAATGCTGGTGACGAAAAATGACAAAAAATGCTGGTGACGAAAAATGACGAAAAATGCTGGTGACGAAAAAATGCTGGTGACGAAAAATTACGAAAAATGCTGGTGACGAAAAATGACGAAAAATGCTGGTGACGAAAAAATGCTGGTGACGAAAAATGACAAAAAATGCTGGTGACGAAAAATGACAAAAAATGCTGGTGACGAAAAATGACGAAAAATGCTGGTGACGAAAAAATGCTGGTGACGAAAAATTACGAAAAATGCTGGTGACGAAAAATGACGAAAAATGCTGGTGACGAAAAAATGCTGGTGACGAAAAATGACGAAAAATGCTGGTGACGAAAAATGACGAAAAATGCTGGTGACGAAAAAATTCTGGTGAACAAAAATGACGAAAAATGCTGGTGACGAAAAAATGCTGGTGACGAAAAATGACAAAAAATGCTGGTGACGAAAAAATGCTGGTGACGAAAAATGACGAAAAATGCTGGTGACGAAAAATGACGAAAAATGCTGGTGACGAAAAAATTCTGGTGACGAAAAATGACGAAAAATGCTGGTGACGAAAAAATGCTGGTGACGAAAAATGACGAAAAATGCTGGTGACGAAAAAATGCTGGTGATGAAAAAATTCTGGTGACGAAAAATGACGAAAAATGCTGGTGACGAAAAATGCTGGTGACGAAAAATGACGGAAAATGCTGGTGACGAAAAAATGCTGGTGACGAAAAATGATGAAAAATGCTGGTGACGAAAAAAATGCTGGTGACGAAAAAATGCTGGTGACGAAAAATGACAAAAAATGCTGGTGACAAAAATGCTGGTGACGAAAAATGACGGAAAATGCTGGTGACGAAAAATGACGAAAAATGCTGGTGACAAAAATGCTGGTGACGAAAAATGACGGAAAATGCTGGTGACGAAAAAATGCTGGTGACGAAAAATGACGAAAAATGCTGGTGACGAAAAATGACGAAAAATGCTGGTGACGAAAAAATGCTGGTGACGAAAAATGACAAAAAATGCTGGTGACGAAAAATGACAAAAAATGCTGGTGACGAAAAATGACGAAAAATGCTGGTGACGAAAAAATGCTGGTGACGAAAAATGACAAAAAAATGCTGGTGACGAAAAAATGCTGGTGACGAAAAATGACGAAAAATGCTGGTGACGAAAAAATGCTGGTGACGAAAAATGACGAAAAATGCTGGTGACGAAAAAATGCTGGTGATGAAAAAATGCTGGTGACGAAAAATGACGAAAAATGCTGGTGACGAAAAATGACGAAAAATGCTGGTGACGAAAAAATGCTGGTGACGAAAAAATGCTGGTGACGAAAAATGATGAAAAATGCTGGTGACGAAAAAAATGCTGGTGACGAAAAATGACGAAAAATGCTGGTGACGAAAAAATGCTGGTGATGAAAAAATTCTGGTGACGAAAAATGACGAAAAATGCTGGTGACGAAAAAAATGCTGGTGACGAAAAAATGCTGGTGACGAAAAATGACAAAAAATGCTGGTGACAAAAATGCTGGTGACGAAAAATGACGGAAAATGCTGGTGACGAAAAATGACGAAAAATGCTGGTGACAAAAATGCTGGTGACGAAAAATGACGGAAAATGCTGGTGACGAAAAAATGCTGGTGACGAAAAATGACGAAAAATGCTGGTGACGAAAAATGACGAAAAATGCTGGTGACGAAAAAATGCTGGTGACGAAAAATGACAAAAAATGCTGGTGACGAAAAATGACAAAAAATGCTGGTGACGAAAAATGACGAAAAATGCTGGTGACGAAAAAATGCTGGTGACGAAAAATGACAAAAAAATGCTGGTGACGAAAAAATGCTGGTGACGAAAAATTACGAAAAATGCTGGTGACGAAAAAATGCTGGTGACGAAAAATGACGAAAAATGCTGGTGACGAAAAAATGCTGGTGATGAAAAAATGCTGGTGACGAAAAATGACGAAAAATGCTGGTGACGAAAAATGACGAAAAATGCTGGTGACGAAAAAATGCTGGTGACGAAAAAATGCTGGTGACGAAAAATGATGAAAAATGCTGGTGACGAAAAAAATGCTGGTGACGAAAAATGACGAAAATGCTGGTGACGAAAAAATGCTGGTGACGAAAAATGACAAAAAATGCTGGTGACGAAAAAATGCTGGTGACGAAAAATTACGAAGAATGCTGGTGACGAAAAATGCTGGTGACGAAAAATGACGAAAAATGCTGGTGACGAAAAAATGCTGGTGACGAAAAATGATGAAAAATGCTGGTGACGAAAAAAATGCTGGTGACGAAAAATGACGAAAATGCTGGTGACGAAAAAATGCTGGTGACGAAAAATGACAAAAAATGCTGGTGACAAAAATGCTGGTGACGAAAAATGACAAAAAATGCTGGTGACAAAAATGCTGGTGACGAAAAATGACGGAAAATGCTGGTGACGAAAAAATGCTGGTGACGAAAAATGACGAAAAATGCTGGTGACGAAAAATGACGAAAAATGCTGGTGACAAAAATGCTGGTGACGAAAAATGACGGAAAATGCTGGTGACGAAAAAATGCTGGTGACGAAAAATGACGAAAAATGCTGGTGACGAAAAATGACGAAAAATGCTGGTGACGAAAAAATGCTGGTGACGAAAAATGACAAAAAATGCTGGTGACGAAAAATGACAAAAAATGCTGGTGACGAAAAATGACGAAAAATGCTGGTGACGAAAAAATTCTGGTGACGAAAAATGACGAAAAATGCTGGTGACGAAAAATGACGAAAAATGCTGGTGACGAAAAAATGCTGGTGACGAAAAATGACAAAAAATGCTGGTGACGAAAAATGACGAAAAATGCTGGTGACGAAAAAAATCTGGTGACGAAAAATGACGAAAAATGCTGGTGACGAAAAAATGCTGGTGACGAAAAATGACGAAAAATGCTGGTGACGAAAAAATTCTGGTGACGAAAAATGACGAAAAATGCTGGTGACGAAAAATGACGAAAAATGCTGGTGACGAAAAAATGCTGGTGACGAAAAATGACAAAAAATGCTGGTGACGAAAAATGACGAAAAATGCTGGTGACGAAAAAATTCTGGTGACGAAAAATGACGAAAAATGCTAGTGACGAAAAAAATGCTGGTGACGAAAAATGACGAAAAATGCTGGTGACGAAAAAAATGCTGGTGACGAAAAATGACGAAAAATGCTGGTGACGAAAAAATGCTGGTGACGAAAAATGACGAAAAATGCTGGTGACGAAAAATGACGAAAAATGCTGGTGACAAAAATGCTGGTGACGAAAAATGACGGAAAATGCTGGTGACGAAAAAATGCTGGTGACGAAAAATGACGAAAAATGCTGGTGACGAAAAAATGCTGGTGACGAAAAATGACAAAAAATGCTGGTGACAAAAATGCTGGTGACGAAAAATGACGGAAAATGCTGGTGACGAAAAAATGCTGGTGACGAAAAATGACGAAAAATGCTGGTGACGAAAAATGACGAAAAATGCTGGTGACAAAAATGCTGGTGACGAAAAATGACGGAAAATGCTGGTGACGAAAAAATGCTGGTGACGAAAAATGACGAAAAATGCTGGTGACGAAAAATGACGAAAAATGCTGGTGACGAAAAAATGCTGGTGACGAAAAATGACAAAAAATGCTGGTGACGAAAAATGACAAAAAATGCTGGTGACGAAAAATGACGAAAAATGCTGGTGACGAAAAAATGCTGGTGACGAAAAATTACGAAAAATGCTGGTGACGAAAAATGACGAAAAATGCTGGTGACGAAAAAATGCTGGTGACGAAAAATGACGAAAAATGCTGGTGACGAAAAATGACGAAAAATGCTGGTGACGAAAAAATTCTGGTGACGAAAAATTACGAAAAATGCTGGTGACGAAAAATGACGAAAAATGCTGGTGACGAAAAAATGCTGGTGACGAAAAATGACGAAAAATGCTGGTGACGAAAAATGACGAAAAATGCTGGTGACGAAAAAATGCTGGTGACGAAAAATGACAAAAAATGCTGGTGACGAAAAAATGCTGGTGACGAAAAATGACGAAAAATGCTGGTGACGAAAAATGACGAAAAATGCTGGTGACGAAAAAATTCTGGTGACGAAAAATGACGAAAAATGCTGGTGACGAAAAAATGCTGGTGACGAAAAATGACGAAAAATGCTGGTGACGAAAAAATGCTGGTGATGAAAAAATTCTGGTGACGAAAAATGACGAAAAATGCTGGTGACGAAAAATGCTGGTGACGAAAAATGACGAAAAATGCTGGTGACGAAAAAATGCTGGTGACGAAAAATGATGAAAAATGCTGGTGACGAAAAAAATGCTGGTGACGAAAAATGACGAAAATGCTGGTGACGAAAAAATGCTGGTGACGAAAAATGACAAAAAATGCTGGTGACAAAAATGCTGGTGACGAAAAATGACGGAAAATGCTGGTGACGAAAAATGACGAAAAATGCTGGTGACAAAAATGCTGGTGACGAAAAATGACGGAAAATGCTGGTGACGAAAAAATGCTGGTGACGAAAAATGACGAAAAATGCTGGTGACGAAAAATGACGAAAAATGCTGGTGACGAAAAAATGCTGGTGACGAAAAATGACAAAAAATGCTGGTGACGAAAAATGACAAAAAATGCTGGTGACGAAAAATGACGAAAAATGCTGGTGACGAAAAAATGCTGGTGACGAAAAATGACAAAAAAATGCTGGTGACGAAAAAATGCTGGTGACGAAAAATTACGAAAAATGCTGGTGACGAAAAAATGCTGGTGACGAAAAATGACGAAAATGCTGGTGACGAAAAAATGCTGGTGACGAAAAATGACAAAAAATGCTGGTGACAAAAATGCTGGTGACGAAAAATGACGGAAAATGCTGGTGACGAAAAATGACGAAAAATGCTGGTGACAAAAATGCTGGTGACGAAAAATGACGGAAAATGCTGGTGACGAAAAAATGCTGGTGACGAAAAATGACGAAAAATGCTGGTGACGAAAAATGACGAAAAATGCTGGTGACGAAAAAATGCTGGTGACGAAAAATGACAAAAAAATGCTGGTGACGAAAAAATGCTGGTGATGAAAAAATGCTGGTGACGAAAAATGACGAAAAATGCTGGTGACGAAAAATGACGAAAAATGCTGGTGACGAAAAAATGCTGGTGACGAAAAAATGCTGGTGACGAAAAATGATGAAAAATGCTGGTGACGAAAAAAATGCTGGTGACGAAAAATGACGAAAATGCTGGTGACGAAAAAATGCTGGTGACGAAAAATGACAAAAAATGCTGGTGACGAAAAAATGCTGGTGACGAAAAATTACGAAGAATGCTGGTGACGAAAAATGACGAAAAATGCTGGTGACGAAAAAATGCTGGTGACGAAAAATTACGAAAAATGCTGGTGACGAAAAATGACGAAAAATGCTGGTGACGAAAAAATGCTGGTGACGAAAAATTACGACAAATGCTGGTGAAAAAAAATGACGAAAAATGCTGGTGACTAAAACATTCTGGTGACGAAAAATGACGAAAAATGCTGGTGACGAAAAAATGCTGGTGACGAAAAAATGCTGGTGACGAAAAATGACTAAAAATGCTGGTGACGAAAAATGACGAAAAATGCTGGTGACGAAAAAATGCTGGTGACGAAAAATGACGAAAAATGCTGGTGACGAAAAATGACGAAAAATGCTGGTGACGAAAACATGCTGGTGACGAAAAGTGACGAAAAATGCTGGTGACGAAAAAATGCTGGTGACGAAAAATTACGAAAAATGCTGGTGACGAAAACATGCTGGTGACGAAAAATGACGAAAAATGCTGGTGACGAAAAAATGCTGGTGATGAAAAAATTCTGGTGACGAAAAATGACGAAAAATGCTGGTGACGAAAAATGACGAAAAATGCTGGTGACGAAAAATGACGAAAAATGCTGGTGACGAAAAAATGCTGGTGACGAAAAATGACAAAAAATGCTGGTGACGAAAAATGACAAAAAATGCTGGTGACGAAAAATGACGAAAAATGCTGGTGACGAAAAAATTCTGGTGACGAAAAATGACGAAAAATGCTGGTGACGAAAAATGACGAAAAATGCTGGTGACGAAAAAATGCTGGTGACGAAAAATGACAAAAAATGCTGGTGACGAAAAATGACGAAAAATGCTGGTGACGAAAAAATGCTGGTGACGAAAAATTACGACAAATGCTGGTGAAAAAAAATGACGAAAAATGCTGGTGACTAAAACATTCTGGTGACGAAAAATGACGAAAAATGCTGGTGACGAAAAAATGCTGGTGACGAAAAAATGCTGGTGACGAAAAATGACTAAAAATGCTGGTGACGAAAAATGACGAAAAATGCTGGTGACGAAAAAATGCTGGTGACGAAAAATGACGAAAAATGCTGGTGACGAAAAATGACGAAAAATGCTGGTGACGAAAACATGCTGGTGACGAAAAGTGACGAAAAATGCTGGTGACGAAAAAATGCTGGTGACGAAAAATTACGAAAAATGCTGGTGACGAAAACATGCTGGTGACGAAAAATGACGAAAAATGCTGGTGACGAAAAAATGCTGGTGATGAAAAAATTCTGGTGACGAAAAATGACGAAAAATGCTGGTGACGAAAAATGACGAAAAATGCTGGTGACGAAAAATGACGAAAAATGCTGGTGACGAAAAAATGCTGGTGACGAAAAATGACAAAAAATGCTGGTGACGAAAAATGACAAAAAATGCTGGTGACGAAAAATGACGAAAAATGCTGGTGACGAAAAAATTCTGGTGACGAAAAATGACGAAAAATGCTGGTGACGAAAAATGACGAAAAATGCTGGTGACGAAAAAATGCTGGTGACGAAAAATGACGAAAAATGCTGGTGACGAAAAAATGCTGGTGACGAAAAATTACGACAAATGCTGGTGACGAAAAATGACGAAAAATGCTGGTGACGAAAAAATGCTGGTGACAAAAAATTACGACAAATGCTGGTGAAAAAAAATGACGAAAAATACTGGTGACTAAAACATTCTGGTGACGAAAAATGACGAAAAATGCTGGTGACGAAAAAATGCTGGTGACGAAAAATGACGAAAAATGCTGGTGACGAAAAAATTCTGGTGACGAAAAATGACGAAAAATGCTGGTGACGAAAAATGACGAAAAATGCTGGTGACGAAAAAATGCTGGTGACGAAAAATGACAAAAAATGCTGGTGACGAAAAATGACGAAAAATGCTGGTGACGAAAAAATTCTGGTGACGAAAAATGACGAAAAATGCTAGTGACTAAAAAAATGCTGGTGACGAAAAATGACGAAAAATGCTGGTGACGAAAAAAATGCTGGTGACGAAAAATGACGAAAAATGCTGGTGACAAAAATGCTGGTGACGAAAAAATGCTGGTGACGAAAAATGACGAAAAATGCTGGTGACGAAAAATGACGAAAAATGCTGGTGACAAAAATGCTGGTGACGAAAAATGACGGAAAATGCTGGTGACGAAAAAATGCTGGTGACGAAAAATGACGAAAAATGCTGGTGACGAAAAATGACGAAAAATGCTGGTGACGAAAAAATGCTGGTGACGAAAAATGACAAAAAAATGCTGGTGACGAAAAAATGCTGGTGACGAAAAATGACGAAAAATGCTGGTGACGAAAAAATGCTGGTGACGAAAAATTACGACAAATGCTGGTGAAAAAAAATGACGAAAAATGCTGGTGACTAAAACATTCTGGTGACGAAAAATGACGAAAAATGCTGGTGACGAAAAAATGCTGGTGACGAAAAAATGCTGGTGACGAAAAATTACGAAAAATGCTGGTGACGAAAAATGACGAAAAATGCTGGTGACGAAAAAATGCTGGTGACGAAAAATTACGACAAATGCTGGTGAAAAAAAATGACGAAAAATGCTGGTGACTAAAACATTCTGGTGACGAAAAATGACGAAAAATGCTGGTGACGAAAAAATGCTGGTGACGAAAAAATGCTGGTGACGAAAAAATGCTGGTGACGAAAAATTACGAAAAATGCTGGTGACGAAAAATGACGAAAAATGCTGGTGACGAAAAAATGCTGGTGACGAAAAATTACGACAAATGCTGGTGACGAAAAATGACGAAAAATGCTGGTGACGAAAAAATGCTGGTGACAAAAAATTACGACAAATGCTGGTGAAAAAAAATGACGAAAAATACTGGTGACTAAAACATTCTGGTGACGAAAAATGACGAAAAATGCTGGTGACGAAAAAATGCTGGTGACGAAAAATTACGAAAAATGCTGGTGACGAAAACATGCTGGTGACGAAAAATGACGAAAAATGCTGGTGACGAAAAAATGCTGGTGATGAAAAAATTCTGGTGACGAAAAATAACGAAAAATGCTGGTGACGAAAAATGACGAAAAATGCTGGTGACGAAAAAATGCTGGTGACGAAAAATGATGAAAAATGCTGGTGACGAAAAAAATGCTGGTGACGAAAAATGACGAAAATGCTGGTGACGAAAAAATGCTGGTGACGAAAAATGACAAAAAATGCTGGTGACAAAAATGCTGGTGACGAAAAATGACGGAAAATGCTGGTGACGAAAAAATGCTGGTGACGAAAAATGACGAAAAATGCTGGTGACGAAAAATGACGAAAAATGCTGGTGACAAAAATGCTGGTGACGAAAAATGACGGAAAATGCTGGTGACGAAAAAATGCTGGTGACGAAAAATGACGAAAAATGCTGGTGACGAAAAATGACGAAAAATGCTGGTGACGAAAAAATGCTGGTGACGAAAAATGACAAAAAATGCTGGTGACGAAAAATGACAAAAAATGCTGGTGACGAAAAATGACGAAAAATGCTGGTGACGAAAAAATGCTGGTGACGAAAAATTACGAAAAATGCTGGTGACGAAAAATGACGAAAAATGCTGGTGACGAAAAAATGCTGGTGACGAAAAATGACGAAAAATGCTGGTGACGAAAAATGACGAAAAATGCTGGTGACGAAAAAATTCTGGTGAACAAAAATGACGAAAAATGCTGGTGACGAAAAAATGCTGGTGACGAAAAATGACAAAAAATGCTGGTGACGAAAAAATGCTGGTGACGAAAAATGACGAAAAATGCTGGTGACGAAAAATGACGAAAAATGCTGGTGACGAAAAAATTCTGGTGACGAAAAATGACGAAAAATGCTGGTGACGAAAAAATGCTGGTGACGAAAAATGACGAAAAATGCTGGTGACGAAAAAATGCTGGTGATGAAAAAATTCTGGTGACGAAAAATGACGAAAAATGCTGGTGACGAAAAATGCTGGTGACGAAAAATGACGAAAAATGCTGGTGACGAAAAAATGCTGGTGACGAAAAATGATGAAAAATGCTGGTGACGAAAAAAATGCTGGTGACGAAAAATGACGAAAATGCTGGTGACGAAAAAATGCTGGTGACGAAAAATGACAAAAAATGCTGGTGACAAAAATGCTGGTGACGAAAAATGACGGAAAATGCTGGTGACGAAAAATGACGAAAAATGCTGGTGACAAAAATGCTGGTGACGAAAAATGACGGAAAATGCTGGTGACGAAAAAAATGCTGGTGACGAAAAATGACGAAAATGCTGGTGACGAAAAAATGCTGGTGACGAAAAATGACAAAAAATGCTGGTGACAAAAATGCTGGTGACGAAAAATGACGGAAAATGCTGGTGACGAAAAATGACGAAAAATGCTGGTGACAAAAATGCTGGTGACGAAAAATGACGGAAAATGCTGGTGACGAAAAAATGCTGGTGACGAAAAATGACGAAAAATGCTGGTGACGAAAAATGACGAAAAATGCTGGTGACGAAAAAATGCTGGTGACGAAAAATGACAAAAAATGCTGGTGACGAAAAATGACAAAAAATGCTGGTGACGAAAAATGACGAAAAATGCTGGTGACGAAAAAATGCTGGTGACGAAAAATGACAAAAAAATGCTGGTGACGAAAAAATGCTGGTGACGAAAAATTACGAAAAATGCTGGTGACGAAAAAATGCTGGTGACGAAAAATGACGAAAATGCTGGTGACGAAAAAATGCTGGTGACGAAAAATGACAAAAAATGCTGGTGACAAAAATGCTGGTGACGAAAAATGACGGAAAATGCTGGTGACGAAAAATGACGAAAAATGCTGGTGACAAAAATGCTGGTGACGAAAAATGACGGAAAATGCTGGTGACGAAAAAATGCTGGTGACGAAAAATGACGAAAAATGCTGGTGACGAAAAATGACGAAAAATGCTGGTGACGAAAAAATGCTGGTGACGAAAAATGACAAAAAAATGCTGGTGACGAAAAAATGCTGGTGATGAAAAAATGCTGGTGACGAAAAATGACGAAAAATGCTGGTGACGAAAAATGACGAAAAATGCTGGTGACGAAAAAATGCTGGTGACGAAAAAATGCTGGTGACGAAAAATGATGAAAAATGCTGGTGACGAAAAAAATGCTGGTGACGAAAAATGACGAAAATGCTGGTGACGAAAAAATGCTGGTGACGAAAAATGACAAAAAATGCTGGTGACGAAAAAATGCTGGTGACGAAAAATTACGAAGAATGCTGGTGACGAAAAATGACGAAAAATGCTGGTGACGAAAAAATGCTGGTGACGAAAAATTACGAAAAATGCTGGTGACGAAAAATGACGAAAAATGCTGGTGACGAAAAAATGCTGGTGACGAAAAATTACGACAAATGCTGGTGAAAAAAAATGACGAAAAATGCTGGTGACTAAAACATTCTGGTGACGAAAAATGACGAAAAATGCTGGTGACGAAAAAATGCTGGTGACGAAAAAATGCTGGTGACGAAAAATGACTAAAAATGCTGGTGACGAAAAATGACGAAAAATGCTGGTGACGAAAAAATGCTGGTGACGAAAAATGACAAAAAATGCTGGTGACGAAAAATGACGAAAAATGCTGGTGACGAAAAAATTCTGGTGACGAAAAATGACGAAAAATGCTGGTGACGAAAAAAATGCTGGTGACGAAAAATGACGAAAAATGCTGGTGACAAAAATGCTGGTGACGAAAAATGACGGAAAATGCTGGTGACGAAAAAATGCTGGTGACGAAAAATGACGAAAAATGCTGGTGACGAAAAATGACGAAAAATGCTGGTGACGAAAAAATGCTGGTGACGAAAAAATGCTGGTGACGAAAAATTACGAAAAATGCTGGTGACGAAAAATGACGAAAAATGCTGGTGACGAAAAAATGCTGGTGACGAAAAATGACGAAAAATGCTGGTGACGAAAAATGACGAAAAATGCTGGTGACGAAAAAATGCTGGTGACGAAAAAATGCTGGTGACGAAAAATTACGAAAAATGCTGGTGACGAAAAATGACGAAAAATGCTGGTGACGAAAAAATGCTGGTGACGAAAAATTACGACAAATGCTGGTGAAAAAAAATGACGAAAAATGCTGGTGACTAAAACATTCTGGTGACGAAAAATGACGAAAAATGCTGGTGACGAAAAAATGCTGGTGACGAAAAATGACTAAAAATGCTGGTGACGAAAAATGCTGGTGACGAAAAATGCTGGTGACGAAAAATGCTGGTGACGAAAAATGACGAAAAATGCTGGTGACGAAAAAATGCTGGTGACGAAAAATGATGAAAAATGCTGGTGACGAAAAAAATCTGGTGACGAAAAATGATGAAAAATGCTGGTGACGAAAAAAATGCTGGTGACGAAAAATGACGAAAAATGCTGGTGACGAAAAAATGCTGGTGATGAAAAAATTCTGGTGACGAAAAATGACGAAAAATGCTGGTGACGAAAAAAATGCTGGTGACGAAAAAATGCTGGTGACGAAAAATGACAAAAAATGCTGGTGACAAAAATGCTGGTGACGAAAAATGACGGAAAATGCTGGTGACGAAAAATGACGAAAAATGCTGGTGACAAAAATGCTGGTGACGAAAAATGACGGAAAATGCTGGTGACGAAAAAATGCTGGTGACGAAAAATGACGAAAAATGCTGGTGACGAAAAATGACGAAAAATGCTGGTGACGAAAAAATGCTGGTGACGAAAAATGACAAAAAATGCTGGTGACGAAAAATGACAAAAAATGCTGGTGACGAAAAATGACGAAAAATGCTGGTGACGAAAAAATGCTGGTGACGAAAAATGACAAAAAAATGCTGGTGACGAAAAAATGCTGGTGACGAAAAATTACGAAAAATGCTGGTGACGAAAAAATGCTGGTGACGAAAAATGACGAAAAATGCTGGTGACGAAAAAATGCTGGTGATGAAAAAATGCTGGTGACGAAAAATGACGAAAAATGCTGGTGACGAAAAATGACGAAAAATGCTGGTGACGAAAAAATGCTGGTGACGAAAAAATGCTGGTGACGAAAAATGATGAAAAATGCTGGTGACGAAAAAAATGCTGGTGACGAAAAATGACGAAAATGCTGGTGACGAAAAAATGCTGGTGACGAAAAATGACAAAAAATGCTGGTGACGAAAAAATGCTGGTGACGAAAAATTACGAAGAATGCTGGTGACGAAAAATGCTGGTGACGAAAAATGACGAAAAATGCTGGTGACGAAAAAATGCTGGTGACGAAAAATGATGAAAAATGCTGGTGACGAAAAAAATGCTGGTGACGAAAAATGACGAAAATGCTGGTGACGAAAAAATGCTGGTGACGAAAAATGACAAAAAATGCTGGTGACAAAAATGCTGGTGACGAAAAATGACAAAAAATGCTGGTGACAAAAATGCTGGTGACGAAAAATGACGGAAAATGCTGGTGACGAAAAAATGCTGGTGACGAAAAATGACGAAAAATGCTGGTGACGAAAAATGACGAAAAATGCTGGTGACAAAAATGCTGGTGACGAAAAATGACGGAAAATGCTGGTGACGAAAAAATGCTGGTGACGAAAAATGACGAAAAATGCTGGTGACGAAAAATGACGAAAAATGCTGGTGACGAAAAAATGCTGGTGACGAAAAATGACAAAAAATGCTGGTGACGAAAAATGACAAAAAATGCTGGTGACGAAAAATGACGAAAAATGCTGGTGACGAAAAAATTCTGGTGACGAAAAATGACGAAAAATGCTGGTGACGAAAAATGACGAAAAATGCTGGTGACGAAAAAATGCTGGTGACGAAAAATGACAAAAAATGCTGGTGACGAAAAATGACGAAAAATGCTGGTGACGAAAAAAATCTGGTGACGAAAAATGACGAAAAATGCTGGTGACGAAAAAATGCTGGTGACGAAAAATGACGAAAAATGCTGGTGACGAAAAAATTCTGGTGACGAAAAATGACGAAAAATGCTGGTGACGAAAAATGACGAAAAATGCTGGTGACGAAAAAATGCTGGTGACGAAAAATGACAAAAAATGCTGGTGACGAAAAATGACGAAAAATGCTGGTGACGAAAAAATTCTGGTGACGAAAAATGACGAAAAATGCTAGTGACGAAAAAAATGCTGGTGACGAAAAATGACGAAAAATGCTGGTGACGAAAAAAATGCTGGTGACGAAAAATGACGAAAAATGCTGGTGACGAAAAAATGCTGGTGACGAAAAATGACGAAAAATGCTGGTGACGAAAAATGACGAAAAATGCTGGTGACAAAAATGCTGGTGACGAAAAATGACGGAAAATGCTGGTGACGAAAAAATGCTGGTGACGAAAAATGACGAAAAATGCTGGTGACGAAAAAATGCTGGTGACGAAAAATGACAAAAAATGCTGGTGACAAAAATGCTGGTGACGAAAAATGACGGAAAATGCTGGTGACGAAAAAATGCTGGTGACGAAAAATGACGAAAAATGCTGGTGACGAAAAATGACGAAAAATGCTGGTGACAAAAATGCTGGTGACGAAAAATGACGGAAAATGCTGGTGACGAAAAAATGCTGGTGACGAAAAATGACGAAAAATGCTGGTGACGAAAAATGACGAAAAATGCTGGTGACGAAAAAATGCTGGTGACGAAAAATGACAAAAAATGCTGGTGACGAAAAATGACAAAAAATGCTGGTGACGAAAAATGACGAAAAATGCTGGTGACGAAAAAATGCTGGTGACGAAAAATTACGAAAAATGCTGGTGACGAAAAATGACGAAAAATGCTGGTGACGAAAAAATGCTGGTGACGAAAAATGACGAAAAATGCTGGTGACGAAAAATGACGAAAAATGCTGGTGACGAAAAAATTCTGGTGACGAAAAATTACGAAAAATGCTGGTGACGAAAAATGACGAAAAATGCTGGTGACGAAAAAATGCTGGTGACGAAAAATGACGAAAAATGCTGGTGACGAAAAATGACGAAAAATGCTGGTGACGAAAAAATGCTGGTGACGAAAAATGACAAAAAATGCTGGTGACGAAAAAATGCTGGTGACGAAAAATGACGAAAAATGCTGGTGACGAAAAATGACGAAAAATGCTGGTGACGAAAAAATTCTGGTGACGAAAAATTACGAAAAATGCTGGTGACGAAAAATGACGAAAAATGCTGGTGACGAAAAAATGCTGGTGACGAAAAATGACGAAAAATGCTGGTGACGAAAAATGACGAAAAATGCTGGTGACGAAAAAATGCTGGTGACGAAAAATGACAAAAAATGCTGGTGACGAAAAAATGCTGGTGACGAAAAATGACGAAAAATGCTGGTGACGAAAAATGACAAAAAATGCTGGTGACGAAAAATGACGAAAAATGCTGGTGACGAAAAAATGCTGGTGACGAAAAATGACAAAAAATGCTGGTGACGAAAAATGACGAAAAATGCTGGTGACGAAAAAATTCTGGTGACGAAAAATGACGAAAAATGCTGGTGACGAAAAAAATGCTGGTGACGAAAAATGACGAAAAATGCTGGTGACAAAAATGCTGGTGACGAAAAATGACGGAAAATGCTGGTGACGAAAAAATGCTGGTGACGAAAAATGACGAAAAATGCTGGTGACGAAAAATGACGAAAAATGCTGGTGACGAAAAAATGCTGGTGACGAAAAATGACAAAAAAATGCTGGTGACGAAAAAATGCTGGTGACGAAAAATTACGAAAAATGCTGGTGACGAAAAAATGCTGGTGACGAAAAATGACGAAAAATGCTGGTGACGAAAAATGACGAAAAATGCTGGTGACGAAAAAATGCTGGTGACGAAAAAATGCTGGTGACGAAAAATGACGAAAAATGCTGGTGACGAAAAAATGCTGGTGACAAAAAATTACGACAAATGCTGGTGAAAAAAAATGACGAAAAATACTGGTGACTAAAACATTCTGGTGACGAAAAATGACGAAAAATGCTGGTGACGAAAAAATGCTGGTGACGAAAAATTACGAAAAATGCTGGTGACGAAAAAATGCTGGTGACGAAAAATGACGAAAAATGCTGGTGACGAAAAAATGCTGGTGATGAAAAAATTCTGGTGACGAAAAATGACGAAAAATGCTGGTGACGAAAAATGCTGGTGACGAAAAATGACGAAAAATGCTGGTGACGAAAAAATGCTGGTGACGAAAAATGATGAAAAATGCTGGTGACGAAAAAAATGCTGGTGACGAAAAATGACGAAAATGCTGGTGACGAATAAATGCTGGTGACGAAAAATGACAAAAAATGCTGGTGACAAAAATGCTGGTGACGAAAAATGACGGAAAATGCTGGTGACGAAAAAATGCTGGTGACGAAAAATGACGAAAAATGCTGGTGACGAAAAATGACGAAAAATGCTGGTGACGAAAAATGACGAAAAATGCTGGTGACGAAAAAATTCTGGTGACGAAAAATGACGAAAAATGCTGGTGACGAAAAAAATGCTGGTGACGAAAAATGACGAAAAATGCTGGTGACAAAAATGCTGGTGACGAAAAATGACGGAAAATGCTGGTGACGAAAAAATGCTGGTGACGAAAAATGACGAAAAATGCTGGTGACGAAAAATGACGAAAAATGCTGGTGACGAAAAAATGCTGGTGACGAAAAATGACAAAAAAATGCTGGTGACGAAAAAATGCTGGTGACGAAAAATTACGAAAAATGCTGGTGACGAAAAAATGCTGGTGACGAAAAATGACGAAAAATGCTGGTGACGAAAAATGACGAAAAATGCTGGTGACGAAAAAATGCTGGTGACGAAAAATGACGAAAAATGCTGGTGACGAAAAAATGCTGGTGACAAAAAATTACGACAAATGCTGGTGAAAAAAAATGACGAAAAATACTGGTGACTAAAACATTCTGGTGACGAAAAATGACGAAAAATGCTGGTGACGAAAAAATGCTGGTGACGAAAAATTACGAAAAATGCTGGTGACGAAAAAATGCTGGTGACGAAAAATGACGAAAAATGCTGGTGACGAAAAAATGCTGGTGATGAAAAAATTCTGGTGACGAAAAATGACGAAAAATGCTGGTGACGAAAAATGCTGGTGACGAAAAATGACGAAAAATGCTGGTGACGAAAAAATGCTGGTGACGAAAAATGATGAAAAATGCTGGTGACGAAAAAAATGCTGGTGACGAAAAATGACGAAAATGCTGGTGACGAATAAATGCTGGTGACGAAAAATGACAAAAAATGCTGGTGACAAAAATGCTGGTGACGAAAAATGACGGAAAATGCTGGTGACGAAAAAATGCTGGTGACGAAAAATGACGAAAAATGCTGGTGACGAAAAATGACGAAAAATGCTGGTGACAAAAATGCTGGTGACGAAAAATGACGGAAAATGCTGGTGACGAAAAAATGCTGGTGACGAAAAATGACGAAAAATGCTGGTGACGAAAAATGACAAAAAATGCTGGTGACGAAAAATGACGAAAAATGCTGGTGACGAAAAAATGCTGGTGACGAAAAATTACGAAAAATGCTGGTGACGAAAAATGACGAAAAATGCTGGTGACGAAAAAATGCTGGTGACGAAAAATGACAAAAAATGCTGGTGACGAAAAATGACAAAAAATGCTGGTGACGAAAAATGACGAAAAATGCTGGTGACGAAAAAATGCTGGTGACGAAAAATTACGAAAAATGCTGGTGACGAAAAATGACGAAAAATGCTGGTGACGAAAAAATGCTGGTGACGAAAAATGACGAAAAATGCTGGTGACGAAAAATGACGAAAAATGCTGGTGACGAAAAAATTCTGGTGAACAAAAATGACGAAAAATGCTGGTGACGAAAAAATGCTGGTGACGAAAAATGACAAAAAATGCTGGTGACGAAAAAATGCTGGTGACGAAAAATGACGAAAAATGCTGGTGACGAAAAATGACGAAAAATGCTGGTGACGAAAAAATTCTGGTGACGAAAAATGACGAAAAATGCTGGTGACGAAAAAATGCTGGTGACGAAAAATGACGAAAAATGCTGGTGACGAAAAAATGCTGGTGATGAAAAAATTCTGGTGACGAAAAATGACGAAAAATGCTGGTGACGAAAAATGCTGGTGACGAAAAATGACGAAAAATGCTGGTGACGAAAAAAATGCTGGTGACGAAAAATGACGAAAATGCTGGTGACGAATAAATGCTGGTGACGAAAAATGACAAAAAATGCTGGTGACAAAAATGCTGGTGACGAAAAATGACGGAAAATGCTGGTGACGAAAAAATGCTGGTGACGAAAAATGACGAAAAATGCTGGTGACGAAAAATGACGAAAAATGCTGGTGACAAAAATGCTGGTGACGAAAAATGACGGAAAATGCTGGTGACGAAAAAATGCTGGTGACGAAAAATGACGAAAAATGCTGGTGACGAAAAATGACAAAAAATGCTGGTGACGAAAAATGACGAAAAATGCTGGTGACGAAAAAATGCTGGTGACGAAAAATTACGAAAAATGCTGGTGACGAAAAATGACGAAAAATGCTGGTGACGAAAAAATGCTGGTGACGAAAAATGACAAAAAATGCTGGTGACGAAAAATGACAAAAAATGCTGGTGACGAAAAATGACGAAAAATGCTGGTGACGAAAAAATGCTGGTGACGAAAAATTACGAAAAATGCTGGTGACGAAAAATGACGAAAAATGCTGGTGACGAAAAAATGCTGGTGACGAAAAATGACGAAAAATGCTGGTGACGAAAAATGACGAAAAATGCTGGTGACGAAAAAATTCTGGTGAACAAAAATGACGAAAAATGCTGGTGACGAAAAAATGCTGGTGACGAAAAATGACAAAAAATGCTGGTGACGAAAAAATGCTGGTGACGAAAAATGACGAAAAATGCTGGTGACGAAAAATGACGAAAAATGCTGGTGACGAAAAAATTCTGGTGACGAAAAATGACGAAAAATGCTGGTGACGAAAAAATGCTGGTGACGAAAAATGACGAAAAATGCTGGTGACGAAAAAATGCTGGTGATGAAAAAATTCTGGTGACGAAAAATGACGAAAAATGCTGGTGACGAAAAATGCTGGTGACGAAAAATGACGGAAAATGCTGGTGACGAAAAAATGCTGGTGACGAAAAATGATGAAAAATGCTGGTGACGAAAAAAATGCTGGTGACGAAAAAATGCTGGTGACGAAAAATGACAAAAAATGCTGGTGACAAAAATGCTGGTGACGAAAAATGACGGAAAATGCTGGTGACGAAAAATGACGAAAAATGCTGGTGACAAAAATGCTGGTGACGAAAAATGACGGAAAATGCTGGTGACGAAAAAATGCTGGTGACGAAAAATGACGAAAAATGCTGGTGACGAAAAATGACGAAAAATGCTGGTGACGAAAAAATGCTGGTGACGAAAAATGACAAAAAATGCTGGTGACGAAAAATGACAAAAAATGCTGGTGACGAAAAATGACGAAAAATGCTGGTGACGAAAAAATGCTGGTGACGAAAAATGACAAAAAAATGCTGGTGACGAAAAAATGCTGGTGACGAAAAATGACGAAAAATGCTGGTGACGAAAAAATGCTGGTGACGAAAAATGACGAAAAATGCTGGTGACGAAAAAATGCTGGTGATGAAAAAATGCTGGTGACGAAAAATGACGAAAAATGCTGGTGACGAAAAATGACGAAAAATGCTGGTGACGAAAAAATGCTGGTGACGAAAAAATGCTGGTGACGAAAAATGATGAAAAATGCTGGTGACGAAAAAAATGCTGGTGACGAAAAATGACGAAAAATGCTGGTGACGAAAAAATGCTGGTGATGAAAAAATTCTGGTGACGAAAAATGACGAAAAATGCTGGTGACGAAAAAAATGCTGGTGACGAAAAAATGCTGGTGACGAAAAATGACAAAAAATGCTGGTGACAAAAATGCTGGTGACGAAAAATGACGGAAAATGCTGGTGACGAAAAAATGCTGGTGACGAAAAATGACGAAAAATGCTGGTGACGAAAAATGACGAAAAATGCTGGTGACGAAAAAATGCTGGTGACGAAAAATGACAAAAAATGCTGGTGACGAAAAATGACAAAAAATGCTGGTGACGAAAAATGACGAAAAATGCTGGTGACGAAAAAATGCTGGTGACGAAAAATGACAAAAAAATGCTGGTGACGAAAAAATGCTGGTGACGAAAAATTACGGAAAATGCTGGTGACGAAAAAATGCTGGTGACGAAAAATGACGAAAAATGCTGGTGACGAAAAATGACGAAAAATGCTGGTGACGAAAAAATGCTGGTGACGAAAAATGACAAAAAATGCTGGTGACGAAAAATGACAAAAAATGCTGGTGACGAAAAATGACGAAAAATGCTGGTGACGAAAAAATGCTGGTGACGAAAAATGACAAAAAAATGCTGGTGACGAAAAAATGCTGGTGACGAAAAATTACGAAAAATGCTGGTGACGAAAAAATGCTGGTGACGAAAAATGACGAAAAATGCTGGTGACGAAAAAATGCTGGTGATGAAAAAATGCTGGTGACGAAAAATGACGAAAAATGCTGGTGACGAAAAATGACGAAAAATGCTGGTGACGAAAAAATGCTGGTGACGAAAAAATGCTGGTGACGAAAAATGATGAAAAATGCTGGTGACGAAAAAAATGCTGGTGACGAAAAATGACGAAAATGCTGGTGACGAAAAAATGCTGGTGACGAAAAATGACAAAAAATGCTGGTGACGAAAAAATGCTGGTGACGAAAAATTACGAAGAATGCTGGTGACGAAAAATGCTGGTGACGAAAAATGACGAAAAATGCTGGTGACGAAAAAATGCTGGTGACGAAAAATGATGAAAAATGCTGGTGACGAAAAAAATGCTGGTGACGAAAAATGACGAAAATGCTGGTGACGAAAAAATGCTGGTGACGAAAAATGACAAAAAATGCTGGTGACAAAAATGCTGGTGACGAAAAATGACAAAAAATGCTGGTGACAAAAATGCTGGTGACGAAAAATGACGGAAAATGCTGGTGACGAAAAAATGCTGGTGACGAAAAATGACGAAAAATGCTGGTGACGAAAAATGACGAAAAATGCTGGTGACAAAAATGCTGGTGACGAAAAATGACGGAAAATGCTGGTGACGAAAAAATGCTGGTGACGAAAAATGACGAAAAATGCTGGTGACGAAAAATGACGAAAAATGCTGGTGACGAAAAAATGCTGGTGACGAAAAATGACAAAAAATGCTGGTGACGAAAAATGACAAAAAATGCTGGTGACGAAAAATGACGAAAAATGCTGGTGACGAAAAAATTCTGGTGACGAAAAATGACGAAAAATGCTGGTGACGAAAAATGACGAAAAATGCTGGTGACGAAAAAATGCTGGTGACGAAAAATGACAAAAAATGCTGGTGACGAAAAATGACGAAAAATGCTGGTGACGAAAAAAATCTGGTGACGAAAAATGACGAAAAATGCTGGTGACGAAAAAATGCTGGTGACGAAAAATGACGAAAAATGCTGGTGACGAAAAAATTCTGGTGACGAAAAATGACGAAAAATGCTGGTGACGAAAAATGACGAAAAATGCTGGTGACGAAAAAATGCTGGTGACGAAAAATGACAAAAAATGCTGGTGACGAAAAATGACGAAAAATGCTGGTGACGAAAAAATTCTGGTGACGAAAAATGACGAAAAATGCTAGTGACGAAAAAAATGCTGGTGACGAAAAATGACGAAAAATGCTGGTGACGAAAAAAATGCTGGTGACGAAAAATGACGAAAAATGCTGGTGACGAAAAAATGCTGGTGACGAAAAATGACGAAAAATGCTGGTGACGAAAAATGACGAAAAATGCTGGTGACAAAAATGCTGGTGACGAAAAATGACGGAAAATGCTGGTGACGAAAAAATGCTGGTGACGAAAAATGACGAAAAATGCTGGTGACGAAAAAATGCTGGTGACGAAAAATGACAAAAAATGCTGGTGACAAAAATGCTGGTGACGAAAAATGACGGAAAATGCTGGTGACGAAAAAATGCTGGTGACGAAAAATGACGAAAAATGCTGGTGACGAAAAATGACGAAAAATGCTGGTGACAAAAATGCTGGTGACGAAAAATGACGGAAAATGCTGGTGACGAAAAAATGCTGGTGACGAAAAATGACGAAAAATGCTGGTGACGAAAAATGACGAAAAATGCTGGTGACGAAAAAATGCTGGTGACGAAAAATGACAAAAAATGCTGGTGACGAAAAATGACAAAAAATGCTGGTGACGAAAAATGACGAAAAATGCTGGTGACGAAAAAATGCTGGTGACGAAAAATTACGAAAAATGCTGGTGACGAAAAATGACGAAAAATGCTGGTGACGAAAAAATGCTGGTGACGAAAAATGACGAAAAATGCTGGTGACGAAAAATGACGAAAAATGCTGGTGACGAAAAAATTCTGGTGACGAAAAATTACGAAAAATGCTGGTGACGAAAAATGACGAAAAATGCTGGTGACGAAAAAATGCTGGTGACGAAAAATGACGAAAAATGCTGGTGACGAAAAATGACGAAAAATGCTGGTGACGAAAAAATGCTGGTGACGAAAAATGACAAAAAATGCTGGTGACGAAAAAATGCTGGTGACGAAAAATGACGAAAAATGCTGGTGACGAAAAATGACGAAAAATGCTGGTGACGAAAAAATTCTGGTGACGAAAAATGACGAAAAATGCTGGTGACGAAAAAATGCTGGTGACGAAAAATGACGAAAAATGCTGGTGACGAAAAAATGCTGGTGATGAAAAAATTCTGGTGACGAAAAATGACGAAAAATGCTGGTGACGAAAAATGACGGAAAATGCTGGTGACGAAAAAATGCTGGTGACGAAAAATGACGAAAAATGCTGGTGACGAAAAATGACAAAAAATGCTGGTGACAAAAATGCTGGTGACGAAAAATGACGGAAAATGCTGGTGACGAAAAATGACGAAAAATGCTGGTGACAAAAATGCTGGTGACGAAAAATGACGGAAAATGCTGGTGACGAAAAAATGCTGGTGACGAAAAATGACGAAAAATGCTGGTGACGAAAAATGACGAAAAATGCTGGTGACGAAAAAATGCTGGTGACGAAAAATGACAAAAAATGCTGGTGACGAAAAATGACAAAAAATGCTGGTGACGAAAAATGACGAAAAATGCTGGTGACGAAAAAATGCTGGTGACGAAAAATGACAAAAAAATGCTGGTGACGAAAAAATGCTGGTGACGAAAAATTACGAAAAATGCTGGTGACGAAAAAATGCTGGTGACGAAAAATGACGAAAATGCTGGTGACGAAAAAATGCTGGTGACGAAAAATGACAAAAAATGCTGGTGACAAAAATGCTGGTGACGAAAAATGACGGAAAATGCTGGTGACGAAAAATGACGAAAAATGCTGGTGACAAAAATGCTGGTGACGAAAAATGACGGAAAATGCTGGTGACGAAAAAATGCTGGTGACGAAAAATGACGAAAAATGCTGGTGACGAAAAATGACGAAAAATGCTGGTGACGAAAAAATGCTGGTGACGAAAAATGACAAAAAAATGCTGGTGACGAAAAAATGCTGGTGATGAAAAAATGCTGGTGACGAAAAATGACGAAAAATGCTGGTGACGAAAAATGACGAAAAATGCTGGTGACGAAAAAATGCTGGTGACGAAAAAATGCTGGTGACGAAAAATGATGAAAAATGCTGGTGACGAAAAAAATGCTGGTGACGAAAAATGACGAAAATGCTGGTGACGAAAAAATGCTGGTGACGAAAAATGACAAAAAATGCTGGTGACGAAAAAATGCTGGTGACGAAAAATTACGAAGAATGCTGGTGACGAAAAATGACGAAAAATGCTGGTGACGAAAAAATGCTGGTGACGAAAAATTACGAAAAATGCTGGTGACGAAAAATGACGAAAAATGCTGGTGACGAAAAAATGCTGGTGACGAAAAATTACGACAAATGCTGGTGAAAAAAAATGACGAAAAATGCTGGTGACTAAAACATTCTGGTGACGAAAAATGACGAAAAATGCTGGTGACGAAAAAATGCTGGTGACGAAAAAATGCTGGTGACGAAAAATGACTAAAAATGCTGGTGACGAAAAATGACGAAAAATGCTGGTGACGAAAAAATGCTGGTGACGAAAAATGACGAAAAATGCTGGTGACGAAAAATGACGAAAAATGCTGGTGACGAAAACATGCTGGTGACGAAAAGTGACGAAAAATGCTGGTGACGAAAAAATGCTGGTGACGAAAAATTACGAAAAATGCTGGTGACGAAAACATGCTGGTGACGAAAAATGACGAAAAATGCTGGTGACGAAAAAATGCTGGTGATGAAAAAATTCTGGTGACGAAAAATGACGAAAAATGCTGGTGACGAAAAATGACGAAAAATGCTGGTGACGAAAAATGACGAAAAATGCTGGTGACGAAAAAATGCTGGTGACGAAAAATGACAAAAAATGCTGGTGACGAAAAATGACAAAAAATGCTGGTGACGAAAAATGACGAAAAATGCTGGTGACGAAAAAATTCTGGTGACGAAAAATGACGAAAAATGCTGGTGACGAAAAATGACGAAAAATGCTGGTGACGAAAAAATGCTGGTGACGAAAAATGACAAAAAATGCTGGTGACGAAAAATGACGGAAAATGCTGGTGACGAAAAAATGCTGGTGACGAAAAATTACGACAAATGCTGGTGAAAAAAAATGACGAAAAATGCTGGTGACTAAAACATTCTGGTGACGAAAAATGACGAAAAATGCTGGTGACGAAAAAATGCTGGTGACGAAAAAATGCTGGTGACGAAAAATGACTAAAAATGCTGGTGACGAAAAATGACGAAAAATGCTGGTGACGAAAAAATGCTGGTGACGAAAAATGACGAAAAATGCTGGTGACGAAAAATGACGAAAAATGCTGGTGACGAAAACATGCTGGTGACGAAAAGTGACGAAAAATGCTGGTGACGAAAAAATGCTGGTGACGAAAAATTACGAAAAATGCTGGTGACGAAAACATGCTGGTGACGAAAAATGACGAAAAATGCTGGTGACGAAAAAATGCTGGTGATGAAAAAATTCTGGTGACGAAAAATGACGAAAAATGCTGGTGACG
Organism: Gymnoscopelus microlampas; assembly: GCF_963454915.1. Classification (NCBI taxonomy): domain Eukaryota; kingdom Metazoa; phylum Chordata; class Actinopteri; order Myctophiformes; family Myctophidae; genus Gymnoscopelus; species Gymnoscopelus microlampas. The sequence goes on from NC_139939.1 coordinate 29,185,601, forward strand.
AAAAATGACGAAAAATGCTGGTGACGAAAAATGACGAAAAATGCTGGTGACGAAAAAATGCTGGTGACGAAAAATGACAAAAAATGCTGGTGACGAAAAATGACAAAAAATGCTGGTGACGAAAAATGACGAAAAATGCTGGTGACGAAAAAATTCTGGTGACGAAAAATGACGAAAAATGCTGGTGACGAAAAATGACGAAAAATGCTGGTGACGAAAAAATGCTGGTGACGAAAAATGACGAAAAATGCTGGTGACGAAAAAATGCTGGTGACGAAAAATTACGACAAATGCTGGTGACGAAAAATGACGAAAAATGCTGGTGACGAAAAAATGCTGGTGACAAAAAATTACGACAAATGCTGGTGAAAAAAAATGACGAAAAATACTGGTGACTAAAACATTCTGGTGACGAAAAATGACGAAAAATGCTGGTGACGAAAAAATGCTGGTGACGAAAAATGACGAAAAATGCTGGTGACGAAAAAATTCTGGTGACGAAAAATGACGAAAAATGCTGGTGACGAAAAATGACGAAAAATGCTGGTGACGAAAAAATGCTGGTGACGAAAAATGACAAAAAATGCTGGTGACGAAAAATGACGAAAAATGCTGGTGACGAAAAAATTCTGGTGACGAAAAATGACGAAAAATGCTAGTGACTAAAAAAATGCTGGTGACGAAAAATGACGAAAAATGCTGGTGACGAAAAAAATGCTGGTGACGAAAAATGACGAAAAATGCTGGTGACAAAAATGCTGGTGACGAAAAAATGCTGGTGACGAAAAATGACGAAAAATGCTGGTGACGAAAAATGACGAAAAATGCTGGTGACAAAAATGCTGGTGACGAAAAATGACGGAAAATGCTGGTGACGAAAAAATGCTGGTGACGAAAAATGACGAAAAATGCTGGTGACGAAAAATGACGAAAAATGCTGGTGACGAAAAAATGCTGGTGACGAAAAATGACAAAAAATGCTGGTGACGAAAAATGACAAAAAATGCTGGTGACGAAAAATGACGAAAAATGCTGGTGACGAAAAAATGCTGGTGACGAAAAATGACAAAAAAATGCTGGTGACGAAAAAATGCTGGTGACGAAAAATGACGAAAAATGCTGGTGACGAAAAAATGCTGGTGACGAAAAATTACGACAAATGCTGGTGAAAAAAAATGACGAAAAATGCTGGTGACTAAAACATTCTGGTGACGAAAAATGACGAAAAATGCTGGTGACGAAAAAATGCTGGTGACGAAAAAATGCTGGTGACGAAAAATTACGAAAAATGCTGGTGACGAAAAATGACGAAAAATGCTGGTGACGAAAAAATGCTGGTGACGAAAAATTACGACAAATGCTGGTGAAAAAAAATGACGAAAAATGCTGGTGACTAAAACATTCTGGTGACGAAAAATGACGAAAAATGCTGGTGACGAAAAAATGCTGGTGACGAAAAAATGCTGGTGACGAAAAAATGCTGGTGACGAAAAATTACGAAAAATGCTGGTGACGAAAAATGACGAAAAATGCTGGTGACGAAAAAATGCTGGTGACGAAAAATTACGACAAATGCTGGTGACGAAAAATGACGAAAAATGCTGGTGACGAAAAAATGCTGGTGACAAAAAATTACGACAAATGCTGGTGAAAAAAAATGACGAAAAATACTGGTGACTAAAACATTCTGGTGACGAAAAATGACGAAAAATGCTGGTGACGAAAAAATGCTGGTGACGAAAAATTACGAAAAATGCTGGTGACGAAAACATGCTGGTGACGAAAAATGACGAAAAATGCTGGTGACGAAAAAATGCTGGTGATGAAAAAATTCTGGTGACGAAAAATGACGAAAAATGCTGGTGACGAAAAATGACGAAAAATGCTGGTGACGAAAAAATGCTGGTGACGAAAAATGATGAAAAATGCTGGTGACGAAAAAAATGCTGGTGACGAAAAATGACGAAAATGCTGGTGACGAAAAAATGCTGGTGACGAAAAATGACAAAAAATGCTGGTGACAAAAATGCTGGTGACGAAAAATGACGGAAAATGCTGGTGACGAAAAAATGCTGGTGACGAAAAATGACGAAAAATGCTGGTGACGAAAAATGACGAAAAATGCTGGTGACAAAAATGCTGGTGACGAAAAATGACGGAAAATGCTGGTGACGAAAAAATGCTGGTGACGAAAAATGACGAAAAATGCTGGTGACGAAAAATGACGAAAAATGCTGGTGACGAAAAAATGCTGGTGACGAAAAATGACAAAAAATGCTGGTGACGAAAAATGACAAAAAATGCTGGTGACGAAAAATGACGAAAAATGCTGGTGACGAAAAAATGCTGGTGACGAAAAATTACGAAAAATGCTGGTGACGAAAAATGACGAAAAATGCTGGTGACGAAAAAATGCTGGTGACGAAAAATGACGAAAAATGCTGGTGACGAAAAATGACGAAAAATGCTGGTGACGAAAAAATTCTGGTGAACAAAAATGACGAAAAATGCTGGTGACGAAAAAATGCTGGTGACGAAAAATGACAAAAAATGCTGGTGACGAAAAAATGCTGGTGACGAAAAATGACGAAAAATGCTGGTGACGAAAAATGACGAAAAATGCTGGTGACGAAAAAATTCTGGTGACGAAAAATGACGAAAAATGCTGGTGACGAAAAAATGCTGGTGACGAAAAATGACGAAAAATGCTGGTGACGAAAAAATGCTGGTGATGAAAAAATTCTGGTGACGAAAAATGACGAAAAATGCTGGTGACGAAAAATGCTGGTGACGAAAAATGACGAAAAATGCTGGTGACGAAAAAATGCTGGTGACGAAAAATGATGAAAAATGCTGGTGACGAAAAAAATGCTGGTGACGAAAAATGACGAAAATGCTGGTGACGAAAAAATGCTGGTGACGAAAAATGACAAAAAATGCTGGTGACAAAAATGCTGGTGACGAAAAATGACGGAAAATGCTGGTGACGAAAAATGACGAAAAATGCTGGTGACAAAAATGCTGGTGACGAAAAATGACGGAAAATGCTGGTGACGAAAAAAATGCTGGTGACGAAAAATGACGAAAATGCTGGTGACGAAAAAATGCTGGTGACGAAAAATGACAAAAAATGCTGGTGACAAAAATGCTGGTGACGAAAAATGACGGAAAATGCTGGTGACGAAAAATGACGAAAAATGCTGGTGACAAAAATGCTGGTGACGAAAAATGACGGAAAATGCTGGTGACGAAAAAATGCTGGTGACGAAAAATGACGAAAAATGCTGGTGACGAAAAATGACGAAAAATGCTGGTGACGAAAAAATGCTGGTGACGAAAAATGACAAAAAATGCTGGTGACGAAAAATGACAAAAAATGCTGGTGACGAAAAATGACGAAAAATGCTGGTGACGAAAAAATGCTGGTGACGAAAAATGACAAAAAAATGCTGGTGACGAAAAAATGCTGGTGACGAAAAATTACGAAAAATGCTGGTGACGAAAAAATGCTGGTGACGAAAAATGACGAAAATGCTGGTGACGAAAAAATGCTGGTGACGAAAAATGACAAAAAATGCTGGTGACAAAAATGCTGGTGACGAAAAATGACGGAAAATGCTGGTGACGAAAAATGACGAAAAATGCTGGTGACAAAAATGCTGGTGACGAAAAATGACGGAAAATGCTGGTGACGAAAAAATGCTGGTGACGAAAAATGACGAAAAATGCTGGTGACGAAAAATGACGAAAAATGCTGGTGACGAAAAAATGCTGGTGACGAAAAATGACAAAAAAATGCTGGTGACGAAAAAATGCTGGTGATGAAAAAATGCTGGTGACGAAAAATGACGAAAAATGCTGGTGACGAAAAATGACGAAAAATGCTGGTGACGAAAAAATGCTGGTGACGAAAAAATGCTGGTGACGAAAAATGATGAAAAATGCTGGTGACGAAAAAAATGCTGGTGACGAAAAATGACGAAAATGCTGGTGACGAAAAAATGCTGGTGACGAAAAATGACAAAAAATGCTGGTGACGAAAAAATGCTGGTGACGAAAAATTACGAAGAATGCTGGTGACGAAAAATGACGAAAAATGCTGGTGACGAAAAAATGCTGGTGACGAAAAATTACGAAAAATGCTGGTGACGAAAAATGACGAAAAATGCTGGTGACGAAAAAATGCTGGTGACGAAAAATTACGACAAATGCTGGTGAAAAAAAATGACGAAAAATGCTGGTGACTAAAACATTCTGGTGACGAAAAATGACGAAAAATGCTGGTGACGAAAAAATGCTGGTGACGAAAAAATGCTGGTGACGAAAAATGACTAAAAATGCTGGTGACGAAAAATGACGAAAAATGCTGGTGACGAAAAAATGCTGGTGACGAAAAATGACAAAAAATGCTGGTGACGAAAAATGACGAAAAATGCTGGTGACGAAAAAATTCTGGTGACGAAAAATGACGAAAAATGCTGGTGACGAAAAAAATGCTGGTGACGAAAAATGACGAAAGATGCTGGTGACAAAAATGCTGGTGACGAAAAATGACGGAAAATGCTGGTGACGAAAAAATGCTGGTGACGAAAAATGACGAAAAATGCTGGTGACGAAAAATGACGAAAAATGCTGGTGACGAAAAAATGCTGGTGACGAAAAAATGCTGGTGACGAAAAATTACGAAAAATGCTGGTGACGAAAAATGACGAAAAATGCTGGTGACGAAAAAATGCTGGTGACGAAAAATGACGAAAAATGCTGGTGACGAAAAATGACGAAAAATGCTGGTGACGAAAAAATGCTGGTGACGAAAAAATGCTGGTGACGAAAAATTACGAAAAATGCTGGTGACGAAAAATGACGAAAAATGCTGGTGACGAAAAAATGCTGGTGACGAAAAATTACGACAAATGCTGGTGAAAAAAAATGACGAAAAATGCTGGTGACTAAAACATTCTGGTGACGAAAAATGACGAAAAATGCTGGTGACGAAAAAATGCTGGTGACGAAAAATGACTAAAAATGCTGGTGACGAAAAATGCTGGTGACGAAAAATGCTGGTGACGAAAAATGCTGGTGACGAAAAATGACGAAAAATGCTGGTGACGAAAAAATGCTGGTGACGAAAAATGATGAAAAATGCTGGTGACGAAAAAAATCTGGTGACGAAAAATGATGAAAAATGCTGGTGACGAAAAAAATGCTGGTGACGAAAAATGACGAAAAATGCTGGTGACGAAAAAATGCTGGTGATGAAAAAATTCTGGTGACGAAAAATGACGAAAAATGCTGGTGACGAAAAAAATGCTGGTGACGAAAAAATGCTGGTGACGAAAAATGACAAAAAATGCTGGTGACAAAAATGCTGGTGACGAAAAATGACGGAAAATGCTGGTGACGAAAAATGACGAAAAATGCTGGTGACAAAAATGCTGGTGACGAAAAATGACGGAAAATGCTGGTGACGAAAAAATGCTGGTGACGAAAAATGACGAAAAATGCTGGTGACGAAAAATGACGAAAAATGCTGGTGACGAAAAAATGCTGGTGACGAAAAATGACAAAAAATGCTGGTGACGAAAAATGACAAAAAATGCTGGTGACGAAAAATGACGAAAAATGCTGGTGACGAAAAAATGCTGGTGACGAAAAATGACAAAAAAATGCTGGTGACGAAAAAATGCTGGTGACGAAAAATTACGAAAAATGCTGGTGACGAAAAAATGCTGGTGACGAAAAATGACGAAAAATGCTGGTGACGAAAAAATGCTGGTGATGAAAAAATGCTGGTGACGAAAAATGACGAAAAATGCTGGTGACGAAAAATGACGAAAAATGCTGGTGACGAAAAAATGCTGGTGACGAAAAAATGCTGGTGACGAAAAATGATGAAAAATGCTGGTGACGAAAAAAATGCTGGTGACGAAAAATGACGAAAATGCTGGTGACGAAAAAATGCTGGTGACGAAAAATGACAAAAAATGCTGGTGACGAAAAAATGCTGGTGACGAAAAATTACGAAGAATGCTGGTGACGAAAAATGCTGGTGACGAAAAATGACGAAAAATGCTGGTGACGAAAAAATGCTGGTGACGAAAAATGATGAAAAATGCTGGTGACGAAAAAAATGCTGGTGACGAAAAATGACGAAAATGCTGGTGACGAAAAAATGCTGGTGACGAAAAATGACAAAAAATGCTGGTGACAAAAATGCTGGTGACGAAAAATGACAAAAAATGCTGGTGACAAAAATGCTGGTGACGAAAAATGACGGAAAATGCTGGTGACGAAAAAATGCTGGTGACGAAAAATGACGAAAAATGCTGGTGACGAAAAATGACGAAAAATGCTGGTGACAAAAATGCTGGTGACGAAAAATGACGGAAAATGCTGGTGACGAAAAAATGCTGGTGACGAAAAATGACGAAAAATGCTGGTGACGAAAAATGACGAAAAATGCTGGTGACGAAAAAATGCTGGTGACGAAAAATGACAAAAAATGCTGGTGACGAAAAATGACAAAAAATGCTGGTGACGAAAAATGACGAAAAATGCTGGTGACGAAAAAATTCTGGTGACGAAAAATGACGAAAAATGCTGGTGACGAAAAATGACGAAAAATGCTGGTGACGAAAAAATGCTGGTGACGAAAAATGACAAAAAATGCTGGTGACGAAAAATGACGAAAAATGCTGGTGACGAAAAAAATCTGGTGACGAAAAATGACGAAAAATGCTGGTGACGAAAAAATGCTGGTGACGAAAAATGACGAAAAATGCTGGTGACGAAAAAATTCTGGTGACGAAAAATGACGAAAAATGCTGGTGACGAAAAATGACGAAAAATGCTGGTGACGAAAAAATGCTGGTGACGAAAAATGACAAAAAATGCTGGTGACGAAAAATGACGAAAAATGCTGGTGACGAAAAAATTCTGGTGACGAAAAATGACGAAAAATGCTAGTGACGAAAAAAATGCTGGTGACGAAAAATGACGAAAAATGCTGGTGACGAAAAAAATGCTGGTGACGAAAAATGACGAAAAATGCTGGTGACGAAAAAATGCTGGTGACGAAAAATGACGAAAAATGCTGGTGACGAAAAATGACGAAAAATGCTGGTGACAAAAATGCTGGTGACGAAAAATGACGGAAAATGCTGGTGACGAAAAAATGCTGGTGACGAAAAATGACGAAAAATGCTGGTGACGAAAAAATGCTGGTGACGAAAAATGACAAAAAATGCTGGTGACAAAAATGCTGGTGACGAAAAATGACGGAAAATGCTGGTGACGAAAAAATGCTGGTGACGAAAAATGACGAAAAATGCTGGTGACGAAAAATGACGAAAAATGCTGGTGACAAAAATGCTGGTGACGAAAAATGACGGAAAATGCTGGTGACGAAAAAATGCTGGTGACGAAAAATGACGAAAAATGCTGGTGACGAAAAATGACGAAAAATGCTGGTGACGAAAAAATGCTGGTGACGAAAAATGACAAAAAATGCTGGTGACGAAAAATGACAAAAAATGCTGGTGACGAAAAATGACGAAAAATGCTGGTGACGAAAAAATGCTGGTGACGAAAAATTACGAAAAATGCTGGTGACGAAAAATGACGAAAAATGCTGGTGACGAAAAAATGCTGGTGACGAAAAATGACGAAAAATGCTGGTGACGAAAAATGACGAAAAATGCTGGTGACGAAAAAATTCTGGTGACGAAAAATTACGAAAAATGCTGGTGACGAAAAATGACGAAAAATGCTGGTGACGAAAAAATGCTGGTGACGAAAAATGACGAAAAATGCTGGTGACGAAAAATGACGAAAAATGCTGGTGACGAAAAAATGCTGGTGACGAAAAATGACAAAAAATGCTGGTGACGAAAAAATGCTGGTGACGAAAAATGACGAAAAATGCTGGTGACGAAAAATGACGAAAAATGCTGGTGACGAAAAAATTCTGGTGACGAAAAATGACGAAAAATGCTGGTGACGAAAAAATGCTGGTGACGAAAAATGACGAAAAATGCTGGTGACGAAAAAATGCTGGTGATGAAAAAATTCTGGTGACGAAAAATGACGAAAAATGCTGGTGACGAAAAATGCTGGTGACGAAAAATGACGAAAAATGCTGGTGACGAAAAAATGCTGGTGACGAAAAATGATGAAAAATGCTGGTGACGAAAAAAATGCTGGTGACGAAAAATGACGAAAATGCTGGTGACGAAAAAATGCTGGTGACGAAAAATGACAAAAAATGCTGGTGACAAAAATGCTGGTGACGAAAAATGACGGAAAATGCTGGTGACGAAAAATGACGAAAAATGCTGGTGACAAAAATGCTGGTGACGAAAAATGACGGAAAATGCTGGTGACGAAAAAATGCTGGTGACGAAAAATGACGAAAAATGCTGGTGACGAAAAATGACGAAAAATGCTGGTGACGAAAAAATGCTGGTGACGAAAAATGACAAAAAATGCTGGTGACGAAAAATGACAAAAAATGCTGGTGACGAAAAATGACGAAAAATGCTGGTGACGAAAAAATGCTGGTGACGAAAAATGACAAAAAAATGCTGGTGACGAAAAAATGCTGGTGACGAAAAATTACGAAAAATGCTGGTGACGAAAAAATGCTGGTGACGAAAAATGACGAAAATGCTGGTGACGAAAAAATGCTGGTGACGAAAAATGACAAAAAATGCTGGTGACAAAAATGCTGGTGACGAAAAATGACGGAAAATGCTGGTGACGAAAAATGACGAAAAATGCTGGTGACAAAAATGCTGGTGACGAAAAATGACGGAAAATGCTGGTGACGAAAAAATGCTGGTGACGAAAAATGACGAAAAATGCTGGTGACGAAAAATGACGAAAAATGCTGGTGACGAAAAAATGCTGGTGACGAAAAATGACAAAAAAATGCTGGTGACGAAAAAATGCTGGTGATGAAAAAATGCTGGTGACGAAAAATGACGAAAAATGCTGGTGACGAAAAATGACGAAAAATGCTGGTGACGAAAAAATGCTGGTGACGAAAAAATGCTGGTGACGAAAAATGATGAAAAATGCTGGTGACGAAAAAAATGCTGGTGACGAAAAATGACGAAAATGCTGGTGACGAAAAAATGCTGGTGACGAAAAATGACAAAAAATGCTGGTGACGAAAAAATGCTGGTGACGAAAAATTACGAAGAATGCTGGTGACGAAAAATGACGAAAAATGCTGGTGACGAAAAAATGCTGGTGACGAAAAATTACGAAAAATGCTGGTGACGAAAAATGACGAAAAATGCTGGTGACGAAAAAATGCTGGTGACGAAAAATTACGACAAATGCTGGTGAAAAAAAATGACGAAAAATGCTGGTGACTAAAACATTCTGGTGACGAAAAATGACGAAAAATGCTGGTGACGAAAAAATGCTGGTGACGAAAAAATGCTGGTGACGAAAAATTACGAAAAATGCTGGTGACGAAAAATGACGAAAAATGCTGGTGACGAAAAAATGCTGGTGACGAAAAATTACGACAAATGCTGGTGAAAAAAAATGACGAAAAATGCTGGTGACTAAAACATTCTGGTGACGAAAAATGACGAAAAATGCTGGTGACGAAAAAATGCTGGTGACGAAAAAATGCTGGTGACGAAAAAATGCTGGTGACGAAAAATTACGAAAAATGCTGGTGACGAAAAATGACGAAAAATGCTGGTGACGAAAAAATGCTGGTGACGAAAAATTACGACAAATGCTGGTGACGAAAAATGACGAAAAATGCTGGTGACGAAAAAATGCTGGTGACAAAAAATTACGACAAATGCTGGTGAAAAAAAATGACGAAAAATACTGGTGACTAAAACATTCTGGTGACGAAAAATGACGAAAAATGCTGGTGACGAAAAAATGCTGGTGACGAAAAATTACGAAAAATGCTGGTGACGAAAACATGCTGGTGACGAAAAATGACGAAAAATGCTGGTGACGAAAAAATGCTGGTGATGAAAAAATTCTGGTGACGAAAAATGACGAAAAATGCTGGTGACGAAAAATGACGAAAAATGCTGGTGACGAAAAAATGCTGGTGACGAAAAATGATGAAAAATGCTGGTGACGAAAAAAATGCTGGTGACGAAAAATGACGAAAATGCTGGTGACGAAAAAATGCTGGTGACGAAAAATGACAAAAAATGCTGGTGACAAAAATGCTGGTGACGAAAAATGACGGAAAATGCTGGTGACGAAAAAATGCTGGTGACGAAAAATGACGAAAAATGCTGGTGACGAAAAATGACGAAAAATGCTGGTGACAAAAATGCTGGTGACGAAAAATGACGGAAAATGCTGGTGACGAAAAAATGCTGGTGACGAAAAATGACGAAAAATGCTGGTGACGAAAAATGACGAAAAATGCTGGTGACGAAAAAATGCTGGTGACGAAAAATGACAAAAAATGCTGGTGACGAAAAATGACAAAAAATGCTGGTGACGAAAAATGACGAAAAATGCTGGTGACGAAAAAATGCTGGTGACGAAAAATTACGAAAAATGCTGGTGACGAAAAATGACGAAAAATGCTGGTGACGAAAAAATGCTGGTGACGAAAAATGACGAAAAATGCTGGTGACGAAAAATGACGAAAAATGCTGGTGACGAAAAAATTCTGGTGAACAAAAATGACGAAAAATGCTGGTGACGAAAAAATGCTGGTGACGAAAAATGACAAAAAATGCTGGTGACGAAAAAATGCTGGTGACGAAAAATGACGAAAAATGCTGGTGACGAAAAATGACGAAAAATGCTGGTGACGAAAAAATTCTGGTGACGAAAAATGACGAAAAATGCTGGTGACGAAAAAATGCTGGTGACGAAAAATGACGAAAAATGCTGGTGACGAAAAAATGCTGGTGATGAAAAAATTCTGGTGACGAAAAATGACGAAAAATGCTGGTGACGAAAAATGCTGGTGACGAAAAATGACGAAAAATGCTGGTGACGAAAAAATGCTGGTGACGAAAAATGATGAAAAATGCTGGTGACGAAAAAAATGCTGGTGACGAAAAATGACGAAAATGCTGGTGACGAAAAAATGCTGGTGACGAAAAATGACAAAAAATGCTGGTGACAAAAATGCTGGTGACGAAAAATGACGGAAAATGCTGGTGACGAAAAATGACGAAAAATGCTGGTGACAAAAATGCTGGTGACGAAAAATGACGGAAAATGCTGGTGACGAAAAAAATGCTGGTGACGAAAAATGACGAAAATGCTGGTGACGAAAAAATGCTGGTGACGAAAAATGACAAAAAATGCTGGTGACAAAAATGCTGGTGACGAAAAATGACGGAAAATGCTGGTGACGAAAAATGACGAAAAATGCTGGTGACAAAAATGCTGGTGACGAAAAATGACGGAAAATGCTGGTGACGAAAAAATGCTGGTGACGAAAAATGACGAAAAATGCTGGTGACGAAAAATGACGAAAAATGCTGGTGACGAAAAAATGCTGGTGACGAAAAATGACAAAAAATGCTGGTGACGAAAAATGACAAAAAATGCTGGTGACGAAAAATGACGAAAAATGCTGGTGACGAAAAAATGCTGGTGACGAAAAATGACAAAAAAATGCTGGTGACGAAAAAATGCTGGTGACGAAAAATTACGAAAAATGCTGGTGACGAAAAAATGCTGGTGACGAAAAATGACGAAAATGCTGGTGACGAAAAAATGCTGGTGACGAAAAATGACAAAAAATGCTGGTGACAAAAATGCTGGTGACGAAAAATGACGGAAAATGCTGGTGACGAAAAATGACGAAAAATGCTGGTGACAAAAATGCTGGTGACGAAAAATGACGGAAAATGCTGGTGACGAAAAAATGCTGGTGACGAAAAATGACGAAAAATGCTGGTGACGAAAAATGACGAAAAATGCTGGTGACGAAAAAATGCTGGTGACGAAAAATGACAAAAAAATGCTGGTGACGAAAAAATGCTGGTGATGAAAAAATGCTGGTGACGAAAAATGACGAAAAATGCTGGTGACGAAAAATGACGAAAAATGCTGGTGACGAAAAAATGCTGGTGACGAAAAAATGCTGGTGACGAAAAATGATGAAAAATGCTGGTGACGAAAAAAATGCTGGTGACGAAAAATGACGAAAATGCTGGTGACGAAAAAATGCTGGTGACGAAAAATGACAAAAAATGCTGGTGACGAAAAAATGCTGGTGACGAAAAATTACGAAGAATGCTGGTGACGAAAAATGACGAAAAATGCTGGTGACGAAAAAATGCTGGTGACGAAAAATTACGAAAAATGCTGGTGACGAAAAATGACGAAAAATGCTGGTGACGAAAAAATGCTGGTGACGAAAAATTACGACAAATGCTGGTGAAAAAAAATGACGAAAAATGCTGGTGACTAAAACATTCTGGTGACGAAAAATGACGAAAAATGCTGGTGACGAAAAAATGCTGGTGACGAAAAAATGCTGGTGACGAAAAATGACTAAAAATGCTGGTGACGAAAAATGACGAAAAATGCTGGTGACGAAAAAATGCTGGTGACGAAAAATGACAAAAAATGCTGGTGACGAAAAATGACGAAAAATGCTGGTGACGAAAAAATTCTGGTGACGAAAAATGACGAAAAATGCTGGTGACGAAAAAAATGCTGGTGACGAAAAATGACGAAAAATGCTGGTGACAAAAATGCTGGTGACGAAAAATGACGGAAAATGCTGGTGACGAAAAAATGCTGGTGACGAAAAATGACGAAAAATGCTGGTGACGAAAAATGACGAAAAATGCTGGTGACGAAAAAATGCTGGTGACGAAAAAATGCTGGTGACGAAAAATTACGAAAAATGCTGGTGACGAAAAATGACGAAAAATGCTGGTGACGAAAAAATGCTGGTGACGAAAAATGACGAAAAATGCTGGTGACGAAAAATGACGAAAAATGCTGGTGACGAAAAAATGCTGGTGACGAAAAAATGCTGGTGACGAAAAATTACGAAAAATGCTGGTGACGAAAAATGACGAAAAATGCTGGTGACGAAAAAATGCTGGTGACGAAAAATTACGACAAATGCTGGTGAAAAAAAATGACGAAAAATGCTGGTGACTAAAACATTCTGGTGACGAAAAATGACGAAAAATGCTGGTGACGAAAAAATGCTGGTGACGAAAAATGACTAAAAATGCTGGTGACGAAAAATGCTGGTGACGAAAAATGCTGGTGACGAAAAATGCTGGTGACGAAAAATGACGAAAAATGCTGGTGACGAAAAAATGCTGGTGACGAAAAATGATGAAAAATGCTGGTGACGAAAAAAATCTGGTGACGAAAAATGACGAAAAATGCTGGTGACGAAAAAATGCTGGTGACGAAAAATGACGAAAAATGCTGGTGACGAAAAAATGCTGGTGACGAAAAATGACAAAAAATGCTGGTGACGAAAAATGACGAAAAATGCTGGTGACGAAAAAATGCTGGTGACGAAAAATGACAAAAAATGCTGGTGACGAAAAATGACGAAAAATGCTGGTGACGAAAAAATTCTGGTGACGAAAAATGACGAAAAATGCTGGTGACGAAAAAAATGCTGGTGACGAAAAATGACGAAAAATGCTGGTGACAAAAATGCTGGTGACGAAAAATGACGGAAAATGCTGGTGACGAAAAAATGCTGGTGACGAAAAATGACGAAAAATGCTGGTGACGAAAAAATGCTGGTGACGAAAAATGACAAAAAAATGCTGGTGACGAAAAAATGCTGGTGACGAAAAATTACGAAAAATGCTGGTGACGAAAAAATGCTGGTGACGAAAAATGACGAAAATGCTGGTGACGAAAAAATGCTGGTGACGAAAAATGACAAAAAATGCTGGTGACAAAAATGCTGGTGACGAAAAATGACGGAAAATGCTGGTGACGAAAAATGACGAAAAATGCTGGTGACAAAAATGCTGGTGACGAAAAATGACGGAAAATGCTGGTGACGAAAAAATGCTGGTGACGAAAAATGACGAAAAATGCTGGTGACGAAAAATGACGAAAAATGCTGGTGACGAAAAAATGCTGGTGACGAAAAATGACAAAAAAATGCTGGTGACGAAAAAATGCTGGTGATGAAAAAATGCTGGTGACGAAAAATGACGAAAAATGCTGGTGACGAAAAATGACGAAAAATGCTGGTGACGAAAAAATGCTGGTGACGAAAAAATGCTGGTGACGAAAAATGATGAAAAATGCTGGTGACGAAAAAAATGCTGGTGACGAAAAATGACGAAAATGCTGGTGACGAAAAAATGCTGGTGACGAAAAATGACAAAAAATGCTGGTGACGAAAAAATGCTGGTGACGAAAAATTACGAAGAATGCTGGTGACGAAAAATGACGAAAAATGCTGGTGACGAAAAAATGCTGGTGACGAAAAATTACGAAAAATGCTGGTGACGAAAAATGACGAAAAATGCTGGTGACGAAAAAATGCTGGTGACGAAAAATTACGACAAATGCTGGTGAAAAAAAATGACGAAAAATGCTGGTGACTAAAACATTCTGGTGACGAAAAATGACGAAAAATGCTGGTGACGAAAAAATGCTGGTGACGAAAAAATGCTGGTGACGAAAAATGACTAAAAATGCTGGTGACGAAAAATGACGAAAAATGCTGGTGACGAAAAAATGCTGGTGACGAAAAATGACGAAAAATGCTGGTGACGAAAAATGACGAAAAATGCTGGTGACGAAAACATGCTGGTGACGAAAAGTGACGAAAAATGCTGGTGACGAAAAAATGCTGGTGACGAAAAATTACGAAAAATGCTGGTGACGAAAACATGCTGGTGACGAAAAATGACGAAAAATGCTGGTGACGAAAAAATGCTGGTGATGAAAAAATTCTGGTGACGAAAAATGACGAAAAACGCTGGTGACGAAAAATGACGAAAAATGCTGGTGACGAAAAATGACGAAAAATGCTGGTGACGAAAAAATGCTGGTGACGAAAAATGACAAAAAATGCTGGTGACGAAAAATGACAAAAAATGCTGGTGACGAAAAATGACGAAAAATGCTGGTGACGAAAAAATTCTGGTGACGAAAAATGACGAAAAATGCTGGTGACGAAAAATGACGAAAAATGCTGGTGACGAAAAAATGCTGGTGACGAAAAATGACAAAAAATGCTGGTGACGAAAAATGACGAAAAATGCTGGTGACGAAAAAAATCTGGTGACGAAAAATGACGAAAAATGCTGGTGACGAAAAAATGCTGGTGACGAAAAATGACGAAAAATGCTGGTGACGAAAAAATTCTGGTGACGAAAAATGACGAAAAATGCTGGTGACGAAAAATGACGAAAAATGCTGGTGACGAAAAAATGCTGGTGACGAAAAATGACAAAAAATGCTGGTGACGAAAAATGACGAAAAATGCTGGTGACGAAAAAATTCTGGTGACGAAAAATGACGAAAAATGCTAGTGACGAAAAAAATGCTGGTGACGAAAAATGACGAAAAATGCTGGTGACGAAAAAAATGCTGGTGACGAAAAATGACGAAAAATGCTGGTGACAAAAATGCTGGTGACGAAAAAATGCTGGTGACGAAAAATGACGAAAAATGCTGGTGACGAAAAATGACGAAAAATGCTGGTGACAAAAATGCTGGTGACGAAAAATGACGGAAAATGCTGGTGACGAAAAAATGCTGGTGACGAAAAATGACGAAAAATGCTGGTGACGAAAAATGACGAAAAATGCTGGTGACGAAAAAATGCTGGTGACGAAAAATGACAAAAAATGCTGGTGACGAAAAATGACAAAAAATGCTGGTGACGAAAAATGACGAAAAATGCTGGTGACGAAAAAATGCTGGTGACGAAAAATGACAAAAAAATGCTGGTGACGAAAAAATGCTGGTGACGAAAAATGACGAAAAATGCTGGTGACGAAAAAATGCTGGTGACGAAAAATTACGACAAATGCTGGTGAAAAAAAATGACGAAAAATGCTGGTGACTAAAACATTCTGGTGACGAAAAATGACGAAAAATGCTGATGACGAAAAAATGCTGGTGACGAAAAAATGCTGGTGACGAAAAATTACGAAAAATGCTGGTGACGAAAAATGACGAAAAATGCTGGTGACGAAAAAATGCTGGTGACGAAAAATTACGACAAATGCTGGTGAAAAAAAATGACGAAAAATGCTGGTGACTAAAACATTCTGGTGACGAAAAATGACGAAAAATGCTGGTGACGAAAAAATGCTGGTGACGAAAAAATGCTGGTGACGAAAAAATGCTGGTGACGAAAAATTACGAAAAATGCTGGTGACGAAAAATGACGAAAAATGCTGGTGACGAAAAAATGCTGGTGACGAAAAATTACGACAAATGCTGGTGACGAAAAATGACGAAAAATGCTGGTGACGAAAAAATGCTGGTGACAAAAAATTACGACAAATGCTGGTGAAAAAAAATGACGAAAAATACTGGTGACTAAAACATTCTGGTGACGAAAAATGACGAAAAATGCTGGTGACGAAAAAATGCTGGTGACGAAAAATTACGAAAAATACTGGTGACGAAAACATGCTGGTGACGAAAAATGACGAAAAATGCTGGTGACGAAAAAATGCTGGTGATGAAAAAATTCTGGTGACGAAAAATGACGAAAAATGCTGGTGACGAAAAATGACGAAAAATGCTGGTGACGAAAAAATGCTGGTGACGAAAAATGATGAAAAATGCTGGTGACGAAAAAAATGCTGGTGACGAAAAATGACGAAAATGCTGGTGACGAAAAAATGCTGGTGACGAAAAATGACAAAAAATGCTGGTGACAAAAATGCTGGTGACGAAAAATGACGGAAAATGCTGGTGACGAAAAAATGCTGGTGACGAAAAATGACGAAAAATGCTGGTGACGAAAAATGACGAAAAATGCTGGTGACAAAAATGCTGGTGACGAAAAATGACGGAAAATGCTGGTGACGAAAAAATGCTGGTGACGAAAAATGACGAAAAATGCTGGTGACGAAAAATGACGAAAAATGCTGGTGACGAAAAAATGCTGGTGACGAAAAATGACAAAAAATGCTGGTGACGAAAAATGACAAAAAATGCTGGTGACGAAAAATGACGAAAAATGCTGGTGACGAAAAAATGCTGGTGACGAAAAATTACGAAAAATGCTGGTGACGAAAAATGACGAAAAATGCTGGTGACGAAAAAATGCTGGTGACGAAAAATGACGAAAAATGCTGGTGACGAAAAATGACGAAAAATGCTGGTGACGAAAAAATTCTGGTGAACAAAAATGACGAAAAATGCTGGTGACGAAAAAATGCTGGTGACGAAAAATGACAAAAAATGCTGGTGACGAAAAAATGCTGGTGACGAAAAATGACGAAAAATGCTGGTGACGAAAAATGACGAAAAATGCTGGTGACGAAAAAATTCTGGTGACGAAAAATGACGAAAAATGCTGGTGACGAAAAAATGCTGGTGACGAAAAATGACGAAAAATGCTGGTGACGAAAAAATGCTGGTGATGAAAAAATTCTGGTGACGAAAAATGACGAAAAATGCTGGTGACGAAAAATGCTGGTGACGAAAAATGACGAAAAATGCTGGTGACGAAAAAATGCTGGTGACGAAAAATGATGAAAAATGCTGGTGACGAAAAAAATGCTGGTGACGAAAAATGACGAAAATGCTGGTGACGAAAAAATGCTGGTGACGAAAAATGACAAAAAATGCTGGTGACAAAAATGCTGGTGACGAAAAATGACGGAAAATGCTGGTGACGAAAAATGACGAAAAATGCTGGTGACAAAAATGCTGGTGACGAAAAATGACGGAAAATGCTGGTGACGAAAAAAATGCTGGTGACGAAAAATGACGAAAATGCTGGTGACGAAAAAATGCTGGTGACGAAAAATGACAAAAAATGCTGGTGACAAAAATGCTGGTGACGAAAAATGACGGAAAATGCTGGTGACGAAAAATGACGAAAAATGCTGGTGACAAAAATGCTGGTGACGAAAAATGACGGAAAATGCTGGTGACGAAAAAATGCTGGTGACGAAAAATGACGAAAAATGCTGGTGACGAAAAATGACGAAAAATGCTGGTGACGAAAAAATGCTGGTGACGAAAAATGACAAAAAATGCTGGTGACGAAAAATGACAAAAAATGCTGGTGACGAAAAATGACGAAAAATGCTGGTGACGAAAAAATGCTGGTGACGAAAAATGACAAAAAAATGCTGGTGACGAAAAAATGCTGGTGACGAAAAATTACGAAAAATGCTGGTGACGAAAAAATGCTGGTGACGAAAAATGACGAAAATGCTGGTGACGAAAAAATGCTGGTGACGAAAAATGACAAAAAATGCTGGTGACAAAAATGCTGGTGACGAAAAATGACGGAAAATGCTGGTGACGAAAAATGACGAAAAATGCTGGTGACAAAAATGCTGGTGACGAAAAATGACGGAAAATGCTGGTGACGAAAAAATGCTGGTGACGAAAAATGACGAAAAATGCTGGTGACGAAAAATGACGAAAAATGCTGGTGACGAAAAAATGCTGGTGACGAAAAATTACGACAAATGCTGGTGACGAAAAATGACGAAAAATGCTGGTGACGAAAAAATGCTGGTGACAAAAAATTACGACAAATGCTGGTGAAAAAAAATGACGAAAAATACTGGTGACTAAAACATTCTGGTGACGAAAAATGACGAAAAATGCTGGTGACGAAAAAATGCTGGTGACGAAAAATTACGAAAAATGCTGGTGACGAAAACATGCTGGTGACGAAAAAATTCTGGTGACGAAAAATGCTGGTGACGAAAAATGACGAAAAATGCTGGTGACGAAAAAATGCTGGTGACGAAAAATGATGAAAAATGCTGGTGACGAAAAAAATGCTGGTGACGAAAAATGACGAAAATGTTGGTGACGAAAAAATGCTGGTGACGAAAAATGACAAAAAATGCTGGTGACAAAAATGCTGGTGACGAAAAATGACGGAAAATGCTGGTGACGAAAAAATGCTGGTGACGAAAAATGACGAAAAATGCTGGTGACGAAAAATGACGAAAAATGCTGGTGACAAAAATGCTGGTGACGAAAAATGACGGAAAATGCTGGTGACGAAAAAATGCTGGTGACGAAAAATGACGAAAAATGCTGGTGACGAAAAAATTCTGGTGACGAAAAATGACGAAAAATGCTGGTGACGAAAAAAATGCTGGTGACGAAAAATGACGAAAAATGCTGGTGACAAAAATGCTGGTGACGAAAAATGACGAAAAATGCTGGTGACGAAAAATGACGAAAAATGCTGGTGACGAAAAAATGCTGGTGACGAAAAAATGCTGGTGACGAAAAATTACGAAAAATGCTGGTGACGAAAAATGACGAAAAATGCTGGTGACGAAAAAATGCTGGTGACGAAAAATGACGAAAAATGCTGGTGACGAAAAATGACGAAAAATGCTGGTGACGAAAAAATGCTGGTGACGAAAAAATGCTGGTGACGAAAAATTACGAAAAATGCTGGTGACGAAAAATGACGAAAAATGCTGGTGACGAAAAAATGCTGGTGACGAAAAATTACGACAAATGCTGGTGAAAAAAAATGACGAAAAATGCTGGTGACTAAAACATTCTGGTGACGAAAAATGACGAAAAATGCTGGTGACGAAAAAATGCTGGTGACGAAAAATGACTAAAAATGCTGGTGACGAAAAATGCTGGTGACGAAAAATGCTGGTGACGAAAAATGCTGGTGACGAAAAATGACGAAAAATGCTGGTGACGAAAAAATGCTGGTGACGAAAAATGATGAAAAATGCTGGTGACGAAAAAAATCTGGTGACGAAAAATGACGAAAAATGCTGGTGACGAAAAAATGCTGGTGACGAAAAATGACGAAAAATGCTGGTGACGAAAAAATGCTGGTGACGAAAAATGACAAAAAATGCTGGTGACGAAAAATGACGAAAAATGCTGGTGACGAAAAAATGCTGGTGACGAAAAATGACAAAAAATGCTGGTGACGAAAAATGACGAAAAATGCTGGTGACGAAAAAATTCTGGTGACGAAAAATGACGAAAAATGCTGGTGACGAAAAAAATGCTGGTGACGAAAAATGACGAAAAATGCTGGTGACAAAAATGCTGGTGACGAAAAATGACGACAAATGCTGGTGAAAAAAAATGACGAAAAATACTGGTGACTAAAACATTCTGGTGACGAAAAATGACGAAAAATGCTGGTGACGAAAAAATGCTGGTGACGAAAAATTACGAAAAATGCTGGTGACGAAAAAATGCTGGTGACGAAAAATGACGAAAAATGCTGGTGACGAAAAAATGCTGGTGATGAAAAAATTCTGGTGACGAAAAATGACGAAAAATGCTGGTGACGAAAAATGCTGGTGACGAAAAATGACGAAAAATGCTGGTGACGAAAAAATGCTGGTGACGAAAAATGATGAAAAATGCTGGTGACGAAAAAAATGCTGGTGACGAAAAATGACGAAAATGCTGGTGACGAAAAAATGCTGGTGACGAAAAATGACAAAAAATGCTGGTGACAAAAATGCTGGTGACGAAAAATGACGGAAAATGCTGGTGACGAAAAAATGCTGGTGACGAAAAATGACGAAAAATGCTGGTGACGAAAAATGACGAAAAATGCTGGTGACAAAAATGCTGGTGACGAAAAATGACGGAAAATGCTGGTGACGAAAAAATGCTGGTGACGAAAAATGACGAAAAATGCTGGTGACGAAAAATGACGAAAAATGCTGGTGACGAAAAAATGCTGGTGACGAAAAATGACAAAAAATGCTGGTGACGAAAAATGACAAAAAATGCTGGTGACGAAAAATGACGAAAAATGCAGGTGACGAAAAAATGCTGGTGACGAAAAATGCTGGTGACGAAAAAAATGCTGGTGACGAAAAATGACGAAAAATGCTGGTGACAAAAATGCTGGTGACGAAAAATGACGGAAAATGCTGGTGACGAAAAAATGCTGGTGACGAAAAATGACGAAAAATGCTGGTGACGAAAAATGACGAAAAATGCTGGTGACGAAAAAATGCTGGTGACGAAAAAATGCTGGTGACGAAAAATTACGAAAAATGCTGGTGACGAAAAATGACGAAAAATGCTGGTGACGAAAAAATGCTGGTGACGAAAAATGACGAAAAATGCTGGTGACGAAAAATGACGAAAAATGCTGGTGACGAAAAAATGCTGGTGACGAAAAAATGCTGGTGACGAAAAATTACGAAAAATGCTGGTGACGAAAAATTACGACAAATGCTGGTGAAAAAAAATGACGAAAAATGCTGGTGACGAAAAATGCTGGTGACGAAAAATGCTGGTGACGAAAAATGACGAAAAATGCTGGTGACGAAAAAATGCTGGTGACGAAAAATGATGAAAAATGCTGGTGACGAAAAAAATCTGGTGACGAAAAATGACGAAAAATGCTGGTGACGAAAAAATGCTGGTGACGAAAAATGACGAAAAATGCTGGTGACGAAAAAATGCTGGTGACGAAAAATGACAAAAAATGCTGGTGACGAAAAATGACGAAAAATGCTGGTGACGAAAAAATGCTGGTGACGAAAAATGACAAAAAATGCTGGTGACGAAAAATGACGAAAAATGCTGGTGACGAAAAAATTCTGGTGACGAAAAATTACGAAAAATGCTGGTGACGAAAAAAATGCTGGTGACGAAAAATGACGAAAAATGCTGGTGACAAAAATGCTGGTGACGAAAAATGACGGAAAATGCTGGTGACGAAAAAATGCTGGTGACGAAAAATGACGAAAAATGCTGGTGACGAAAAATGACGAAAAATGCTGGTGACGAAAAAATGCTGGTGACGAAAAATGACAAAAAAATCGTCACAAAAAATTACGACAAATGCTGGTGAAAAAAAATGACGAAAAATACTGGTGACTAAAACATTCTGGTGACGAAAAATGACGAAAAATGCTGGTGACGAAAAAATGCTGGTGACGAAAAATTACGAAAAATGCTGGTGACGAAAAAATGCTGGTGACGAAAAATGACGAAAAATGCTGGTGACGAAAAAATGCTGGTGATGAAAAAATTCTGGTGACGAAAAATGACGAAAAATGCTGGTGACGAAAAATGCTGGTGACGAAAAATGACGAAAAATGCTGGTGACGAAAAAATGCTGGTGACGAAAAATGATGAAAAATGCTGGTGACGAAAAAAATGCTGGTGACGAAAAATGACGAAAATGCTGGTGACGAAAAAATGCTGGTGACGAAAAATGACAAAAAATGCTGGTGACAAAAATGCTGGTGACGAAAAATGACGGAAAATGCTGGTGACGAAAAAATGCTGGTGACGAAAAATGACGTAAAATGCTGGTGACGAAAAATGACGAAAAATGCTGGTGACAAAAATGCTGGTGACGAAAAATGACGGAAAATGCTGGTGACGAAAAAATGCTGGTGACGAAAAATGACGAAAAATGCTGGTGACGAAAAATGACGAAAAATGCTGGTGACGAAAAATGACGAAAAATGCTGGTGACGAAAAAATGCTGGTGACGAAAAATGACAAAAAATGCTGGTGACGAAAAATGACAAAAAATGCTGGTGACGAAAAATGACGAAAAATGCAGGTGACGAAAAAATGCTGGTGACGAAAAATTACGAAAAATGCTGGTGACGAAAAATGACGAAAAATGCTGGTGACGAAAAAATGCTGGTGACGAAAAATGCTGGTGACGAAAAATGACGAAAAATGCTGGTGACGAAAAAATTCTGGTGAACAAAAATGACGAAAAATGCTGGTGACGAAAAAATGCTGGTGACGAAAAATGACAAAAAATGCTGGTGACGAAAAAATGCTGGTGACGAAAAATGACGAAAAATGCTGGTGACGAAAAATGACGAAAAATGCTGGTGACGAAAAAATTCTGGTGACGAAAAATGACGAAAAATGCTGGTGACGAAAAAATGCTGGTGACGAAAAATGACGAAAAATGCTGGTGACGAAAAAATGCTGGTGATGAAAAAATTCTGGTGACGAAAAATGACGAAAAATGCTGGTGACGAAAAATGCTGGTGACGAAAAATGACGAAAAATGCTGGTGACGAAAAAATGCTGGTGACGAAAAATGATGAAAAATGCTGGTGACGAAAAAAATGCTGGTGACGAAAAATGACGAAAATGCTGGTGACGAAAAAATGCTGGTGACGAAAAATGACAAAAAATGCTGGTGACAAAAATGCTGGTGACGAAAAATGACGGAAAATGCTGGTGACGAAAAATGACGAAAAATGCTGGTGACAAAAATGCTGGTGACGAAAAATGACGGAAAATGCTGGTGACGAAAAAATGCTGGTGACGAAAAATGACGAAAAATGCTGGTGACGAAAAATGACGAAAAATGCTGGTGACGAAAAAATGCTGGTGACGAAAAATGACAAAAAATGCTGGTGACGAAAAATGACAAAAAATGCTGGTGACGAAAAATGACGAAAAATGCTGGTGACGAAAAAATGCTGGTGACGAAAAATGACAAAAAAATGCTGGTGACGAAAAAATGCTGGTGACGAAAAATTACGAAAAATGCTGGTGACGAAAAAATGCTGGTGACGAAAAATGACGAAAAATGCTGGTGACGAAAAAATGCTGGTGATGAAAAAATGCTGGTGACGAAAAATGACGAAAAATGCTGGTGACGAAAAATGACGAAAAATGCTGGTGACGAAAAAATGCTGGTGACGAAAAAATGCTGGTGACGAAAAATGATGAAAAATGCTGGTGACGAAAAAAATGCTGGTGACGAAAAATGACGAAAATGCTGGTGACGAAAAAATGCTGGTGACGAAAAATGACAAAAAATGCTATTGACGAAAAATTACGAAGAATGCTGGTGACGAAAAATGACGAAAAATGCTGGTGACGAAAAAATGCTGGTGACGAAAAATTACGAAAAATGCTGGTGACGAAAAATGACGAAAAATGCTGGTGACGAAAAAATGCTGGTGACGAAAAATGACGAAAAATGCTGGTGACGAAAAATGACGAAAAATGCTGGTGACGAAAAAATGCTGGTGACGAAAAATGACAAAAAAATGCTGGTGACGAAAAAATGCTGGTGACGAAAAATGACGAAAAATGCTGGTGACGAAAAAATGCTGGTGACGAAAAATGACGAAAAATGCTGGTGACGAAAAATGACGAAAAATGCTGGTGACGAAAAAATGCTGGTGACGAAAAATGACGAAAAATGCTGGTGACGAAAAAATGCTGGTGACAAAAAATTACGACAAATGCTGGTGAAAAAAAATGACGAAAAATACTGGTGACTAAAACATTCTGGTGACGAAAAATGACGAAAAATGCTGGTGACGAAAAAATGCTGGTGACGAAAAATTACGAAAAATGCTGGTGACGAAAAAATGCTGGTGACGAAAAATGACGAAAAATGCTGGTGACGAAAAAATGCTGGTGATGAAAAAATTCTGGTGACGAAAAATGACGAAAAATGCTGGTGACGAAAAATGCTGGTGACGAAAAATGACGAAAAATGCTGGTGACGAAAAAATGCTGGTGACGAAAAATGATGAAAAATGCTGGTGACGAAAAAAATGCTGGTGACGAAAAATGACGAAAATGCTGGTGACGAAAAAATGCTGGTGACGAAAAATGACAAAAAATGCTGGTGACAAAAATGCTGGTGACGAAAAATGACGGAAAATGCTGGTGACGAAAAAATGCTGGTGACAAAAAATGACGAAAAATGCTGGTGACGAAAAATGCTGGTGACAAAAATGCTGGTGACGAAAAATGACGGAAAATGCTGGTGACGAAAAAATGCTGGTGACGAAAAATGACGAAAAATGCTGGTGACGAAAAATGACGAAAAATGCTGGTGACGAAAAAATGCTGGTGACGAAAAATGACAAAAAAATGCTGGTGACGAAAAAATGCTGGTGACGAAAAATTACGAAAAATGCTGGTGACGAAAAAATGCTGGTGACGAAAAATGACGAAAAATGCTGGTGACGAAAAAATGCTGGTGATGAAAAAATGCTGGTGACGAAAAATGACGAAAAATGCTGGTGACGAAAAATGACGAAAAATGCTGGTGACGAAAAAATGCTGGTGACGAAAAAATGCTGGTGACGAAAAATGATGAAAAATGCTGGTGACGAAAAAAATGCTGGTGACGAAAAATGACGAAAATGCTGGTGACGAAAAAATGCTGGTGACGAAAAATGACAAAAAATGCTGGTGACGAAAAAATGCTGGTGACGAAAAATTACGAAGAATGCTGGTGACGAAAAATGACGAAAAATGCTGGTGACGAAAAAATGCTGGTGACGAAAAATTACGAAAAATGCTGGTGACGAAAAATGACGAAAAATGCTGGTGACGAAAAAATGCTGGTGACGAAAAATGACGAAAAATGCTGGTGACGAAAAATGACGAAAAATGCTGGTGACGAAAAAATGCTGGTGACGAAAAATGACAAAAAAATGCTGGTGACGAAAAAATGCTGGTGACGAAAAATTACGAAAAATGCTGGTGACGAAAAAATGCTGGTGACGAAAAATGACGAAAAATGCTGGTGACGAAAAATGACGAAAAATGCTGGTGACGAAAAAATGCTGGTGACGAAAAATGACGAAAAATGCTGGTGACGAAAAAATGCTGGTGACAAAAAATTACGACAAATGCTGGTGAAAAAAAATGACGAAAAATACTGGTGACTAAAACATTCTGGTGACGAAAAATGACGAAAAATGCTGGTGACGAAAAAATGCTGGTGACGAAAAATTACGAAAAATGCTGGTGACGAAAAAATGCTGGTGACGAAAAATGACGAAAAATGCTGGTGACGAAAAAATGCTGGTGATGAAAAAATTCTGGTGACGAAAAATGACGAAAAATGCTGGTGACGAAAAATGCTGGTGACGAAAAATGACGAAAAATGCTGGTGACGAAAAAATGCTGGTGACGAAAAATGATGAAAAATGCTGGTGACGAAAAAAATGCTGGTGACGAAAAATGACGAAAATGCTGGTGACGAAAAAATGCTGGTGACGAAAAATGACAAAAAATGCTGGTGACAAAAATGCTGGTGACGAAAAATGACGGAAAATGCTGGTGACGAAAAAATGCTGGTGACGAAAAATGACAAAAAATGCTGGTGACGAAAAAATGCTGGTGACGAAAAATTACGAAAAATGCTGGTGACGAAAAATGACGAAAAATGCTGGTGACGAAAAAATGCTGGTGACGAAAAATGACGAAAAATGCTGGTGACGAAAAATGACGAAAAATGCTGGTGACGAAAAAATGCTGGTGACGAAAAATGACCAAAAAATGCTGGTGACGAAAAAATGCTGGTGACGAAAAATTACGAAAAATGCTGGTGACGAAAAAATGCTGGTGACGAAAAATGACGAAAAATGCTGGTGACGAAAAATGACGAAAAATGCTGGTGACGAAAAAATGCTGGTGACGAAAAATGACGAAAAATGCTGGTGACGAAAAAATGCTGGTGACAAAAAATTACGACAAATGCTGGTGAAAAAAAATGACGAAAAATACTGGTGACTAAAACATTCTGGTGACGAAAAATGACGAAAAATGCTGGTGACGAAAAAATGCTGGTGACGAAAAATTACGAAAAATGCTGGTGACGAAAAAATGCTGGTGACGAAAAATGACGAAAAATGCTGGTGACGAAAAAATGCTGGTGATGAAAAAATTCTGGTGACGAAAAATGACGAAAAATGCTGGTGACGAAAAATGCTGGTGACGAAAAATGACGAAAAATGCTGGTGACGAAAAAATGCTGGTGACGAAAAATGATGAAAAATGCTGGTGACGAAAAAAATGCTGGTGACGAAAAATGACGAAAATGCTGGTGACGAAAAAATGCTGGTGACGAAAAATGACAAAAAATGCTGGTGACAAAAATGCTGGTGACGAAAAATGACGGAAAATGCTGGTGACGAAAAATGACGAAAAATGCTGGTGACAAAAATGCTGGTGACGAAAAATGACGGAAAATGCTGGTGACGAAAAAATTCTGGTGAACAAAAATGACGAAAAATGCTGGTGACGAAAAATGACGAAAAATGCTGGTGACGAAAAATGACGAAAAATGCTGGTGACGAAAAATGACGAAAAATGCTGGTGACGAAAAAAATCTGGTGACGAAAAATGACGAAAAATGCTGGTGACGAAAAAATTCTGGTGACGAAAAATGACGAAAAATGCTGGTGACGAAAAAATGCTGGTGACGAAAAATGACGAAAAATGCTGGTGACGAAAAAATGCTGGTGATGAAAAAATTCTGGTGACGAAAAATGACGAAAAATGCTGGTGACGAAAAATGCTGGTGACGAAAAATGACGAAAAATGCTGGTGACGAAAAAATGCTGGTGACGAAAAATGATGAAAAATGCTGGTGACGAAAAAAATGCTGGTGACGAAAAATGACGAAAATGCTGGTGACGAAAAAATGCTGGTGACGAAAAATGACAAAAAATGCTGGTGACAAAAATGCTGGTGACGAAAAATGACGGAAAATGCTGGTGACGAAAAAATGCTGGTGACGAAAAATGACAAAAAATGCTGGTGACGAAAAAATGCTGGTGACGAAAAATTACGAAAAATGCTGGTGACGAAAAATGACGAAAAATGCTGGTGACGAAAAAATGCTGGTGACGAAAAATGACGAAAAATGCTGGTGACGAAAAATGACGAAAAATGCTGGTGACGAAAAAATGCTGGTGACGAAAAATGACAAAAAAATGCTGGTGACGAAAAAATGCTGGTGACGAAAAATTACGAAAAATGCTGGTGACGAAAAAATGCTGGTGACGAAAAATGACGAAAAATGCTGGTGACGAAAAATGACGAAAAATGCTGGTGACGAAAAAATGCTGGTGACGAAAAATGACGAAAAATGCTGGTGACGAAAAAATGCTGGTGACAAAAAATTACGACAAATGCTGGTGAAAAAAAATGACGAAAAATACTGGTGACTAAAACATTCTGGTGACGAAAAATGACGAAAAATGCTGGTGACGAAAAAATGCTGGTGACGAAAAATTACGAAAAATGCTGGTGACGAAAAAATGCTGGTGACGAAAAATGACGAAAAATGCTGGTGACGAAAAAATGCTGGTGATGAAAAAATTCTGGTGACGAAAAATGACGAAAAATGCTGGTGACGAAAAATGCTGGTGACGAAAAATGACGAAAAATGCTGGTGACGAAAAAATGCTGGTGACGAAAAATGATGAAAAATGCTGGTGACGAAAAAAATGCTGGTGACGAAAAATGACGAAAATGCTGGTGACGAAAAAATGCTGGTGACGAAAAATGACAAAAAATGCTGGTGACAAAAATGCTGGTGACGAAAAATGACGGAAAATGCTGGTGACGAAAAATGACGAAAAATGCTGGTGACAAAAATGCTGGTGACGAAAAATGACGGAAAATGCTGGTGACGAAAAAATGCTGGTGACGAAAAATGACGAAAAATGCTGGTGACGAAAAATGACGAAAAATGCTGGTGACGAAAAAATGCTGGTGACGAAAAATGACAAAAAATGCTGGTGACGAAAAATGACGAAAAATGCTGGTGACGAAAAAATGCTGGTGACGAAAAATGACAAAAAATGCTGGTGACAAAAATGCTGGTGACGAAAAATGACGGAAAATGCTGGTGACGAAAAAATGCTGGTGACGAAAAATGACGAAAAATGCTGGTGACGAAAAATGACGAAAAATGCTGGTGACAAAAATGCTGGTGACGAAAAATGACAAAAAATGCTGGTGACAAAAATGCTGGTGACGAAAAATGACGGAAAATGCTGGTGACGAAAAAATGCTGGTGACGAAAAATGACGAAAAATGCTGGTGACGAAAAATGACGAAAAATGCTGGTGACAAAAATGCTGGTGACGAAAAATGACGGAAAATGCTGGTGACGAAAAAATGCTGGTGACGAAAAATGACGAAAAATGCTGGTGACGAAAAATGACGAAAAATGCTGGTGACGAAAAAATGCTGGTGACGAAAAATGACAAAAAATGCTGGTGACGAAAAATGACAAAAAATGCTGGTGACGAAAAATGACGAAAAATGCTGGTGACGAAAAATGACGAAAAATGCTGGTGACGAAAAAATGCTGGTGACGAAAAATGACGAAAAATGCTGGTGACGAAAAAATGCTGGTGACGAAAAATGACGAAAAATGCTGGTGACGAAAAAATGCTGGTGACGAAAAATTACAAAAAATGCTGGTGACGAAAAATGACAAAAAATGCTGGTGACGAAAAATGACGAAAAATGCTGGTGACGAAAAAATGCTGGTGACGAAAAATGACGAAAAATGCTGGTGACGAAAAAATGCTGGTGACGAAAAATGACGAAAAATGCTGGTGACGAAAAAATGCTGGTGACGAAAAATTACAAAAAATGCTGGTGACGAAAAATGACAAAAAATGCTGGTGACGAAAAATGACGAAAAATGCTGGTGACGAAAAAATGCTGGTGACGAAAAATGACGAAAAATGCTGGTGACGAAAAAATGCTGGTGACGAAAAATGACGACAAATGCTGGTGAACAAAAATGACGAAAAATGCTGGTGACGAAAAAATTCTGGTGACGAAAAATGACGAAAAATGCTGGTGACGAAAAAATGCTGGTGACGAAAAATGACGAAAAATGCTGGTGACGAAAAATGACGAAAAATGCTGGTGACGAAAAATGACGAAAAATGCTGGTGACGAAAAATGCTGGTGACGAAAAATGACGAAAAATGTTGGTGACGAAAAATGACGAAAAATGCTGGTGACGAAAAAATGCTGGTGACGAAAAATGATGAAAAATGCTGGTGACGAAAAATGACGAAAAATGCTGGTGACGAAAAAAATGCTGGTGACGAAAAATGCTGGTGACAAAAATGCTGGTGACGAAAAATGACGAAAAATGCTGGTGACGAAAAAATGCTGGTGACGAAAAATGACAAAAAAATGCTGGTGACGAAAAAATGCTGGTGACGAAAAATTACGAAAAATGCTGGTGACGAAAAAATGCTGGTGACGAAAAATGACGAAAAATGCTGGTGACGAAAAAATGCTGGTGACGAAAAATGACGAAAAATGCTGGTGACGAAAAAATGCTGGTGACGAAAAATTACAAAAAATGCTGGTGACGAAAAATGACAAAAAATGCTGGTGACGAAAAATGACGAAAAATGCTGGTGACGAAAAAATGCTGGTGACGAAAAATGACGAAAAATGCTGGTGACGAAAAAATGCTGGTGACGAAAAATGACGAAAAATGCTGGTGACGAAAAAATTCTGGTGACGAAAAAAGACAAAAAATGCTGGTGACGAAAAAATGCTGGTGACGAAAAATGACGAAAAATGCTGGTGACGAAAAAATTCTGGTGACGAAAAATGACGAAAAATGCTGGTGACGAAAAAATGCTGGTGATGAAAAAATTCTGGTGACGAAAAATGACGAAAAATGCTGGTGACGAAAAATGCTGGTGACGAAAAATGACGAAAAATGCTGGTGACGAAAAAATGCTGGTGACGAAAAATGATGAAAAATGCTGGTGACGAAAAAAATGCTGGTGACGAAAAATGACGAAAATGCTGGTGACGAAAAAATGCTGGTGACGAAAAATGACAAAAAATGCTGGTGACGAAAAATGATGAAAAATGCTGGTGACGAAAAAAATGCTGGTGACGAAAAATGACGAAAATGCTGGTGACGAAAAAATGCTGGTGACGAAAAATGACGAAAAATGCTGGTGACGAAAAATGACGAAAAATGCTGGTGACGAAAAAATTCTGGTGAACAAAAATGACGAAAAATGCTGGTGACGAAAAATGACGAAAAATGCTGGTGACGAAAAATGACGAAAAATGCTGGTGACGAAAAATGACGAAAAATGCTGGTGACGAAAAAATTCTGGTGACGAAAAATGACGAAAAATGCTGGTGACGAAAAAATTCTGGTGACGAAAAATGACGAAAAATGCTGGTGACGAAAAAATGCTGGTGACGAAAAATGACGAAAAATGCTGGTGACGAAAAAATGCTGGTGATGAAAAAATTCTGGTGACGAAAAATGACGAAAAATGCTGGTGACGAAAAATGCTGGTGACGAAAAATGACGAAAAATGCTGGTGACGAAAAAATGCTGGTGACGAAAAATGATGAAAAATGCTGGTGACGAAAAAAATGCTGGTGACGAAAAATGACGAAAATGCTGGTGACGAAAAAATGCTGGTGACGAAAAATGACAAAAAATGCTGGTGACAAAAATGCTGGTGACGAAAAATGACGGAAAATGCTGGTGACGAAAAAATGCTGGTGACGAAAAATGACGAAAAATGCTGGTGACGAAAAATGACGAAAAATGCTGGTGACAAAAATGCTGGTGACGAAAAATGACGGAAAATGCTGGTGACGAAAAAATGCTGGTGACGAAAAATGACGAAAAATGCTGGTGACGAAAAATGACGAAAAATGCTGGTGACGAAAAAATGCTGGTGACGAAAAATGACAAAAAATGCTGGTGACGAAAAATGACGAAAAATGCTGGTGACGAAAAAATGCTGGTGACGAAAAATGACAAAAAAATGCTGGTGACGAAAAAATGCTGGTGACAAAAAATGACGAAAAATGCTGGTGACGAAAAAATGCTGGTGACGAAAAATGACGAAAAATGCTGGTGACGAAAAAATGCTGGTGATGAAAAAATGCTGGTGACGAAAAATGACGAAAAATGCTGGTGACGAAAAATGCTGGTGACGAAAAATGACGAAAAATGCTGGTGACGAAAAAATGCTGGTGACGAAAAATGATGAAAAATGCTGGTGACGAAAAAAATGCTGGTGACGAAAAATGACGAAAATGCTGGTGACGAAAAAATGCTGGTGACGAAAAATGACAAAAAATGCTGGTGACGAAAAATGATGAAAAATGCTGGTGACGAAAAAAATGCTGGTGACGAAAAATGACGAAAATGCTGGTGACGAAAAAATGCTGGTGACGAAAAATGACGAAAAATGCTGGTGACGAAAAATGACGAAAAATGCTGGTGACGAAAAAATTCTGGTGAACAAAAATGACGAAAAATGCTGGTGACGAAAAATGACGAAAAATGCTGGTGACGAAAAATGACGAAAAATGCTGGTGACGAAAAATGACGAAAAATGCTGGTGACAAAAATGCTGGTGACGAAAAATGACGGAAAATGCTGGTGACGAAAAAATGCTGGTGACGAAAAATGACGAAAAATGCTGGTGACGAAAAATGACGAAAAATGCTGGTGACGAAAAAATGCTGGTGACGAAAAATGACAAAAAATGCTGGTGACGAAAAATGACGAAAAATGCTGGTGACGAAAAAATGCTGGTGACGAAAAATGACAAAAAAATGCTGGTGACGAAAAAATGCTGGTGACAAAAAATTACGAAAAATGCTGGTGACGAAAAAATGCTGGTGACGAAAAATGACGAAAAATGCTGGTGACGAAAAAATGCTGGTGATGAAAAAATGCTGGTGACGAAAAATGACGAAAAATGCTGGTGACGAAAAATGACGAAAAATGCTGGTGACGAAAAAATGCTGGTGACGAAAAATGATGAAAAATGCTGGTGACGAAAAAAATGCTGGTGACGAAAAATGACGAAAATGCTGGTGACGAAAAAATGCTGGTGACGAAAAATGACAAAAAATGCTGGTGACGAAAAAATGCTGGTGACGAAAAATTACGAAAAATGCTGGTGACGAAAAATGACGAAAAATGCTGGTGACGAAAAAATGCTGGTGACGAAAAATTACGAAAAATGCTGGTGACGAAAAATGACGAAAAATGCTGGTGACGAAAAAATGCTGGTGACAAAAAATTACGACAAATGCTGGTGAAAAAAAATGACAAAAAATGCTGGTGACTAAAACATTCTGGTGACGAAAAATGACGAAAAATGCTGGTGACGAAAAAATGCTGGTGACGAAAAAATGCTGGTGACGAAAAATGACAAAAAATGCTGGTGACGAAAAATGACAAAAAATGCTGGTGACGAAAAATGACAAAAAATGCTGGTGACGAAAAATGACGAAAAATGCTGGTGACGAAAAAATGCTGGTGACGAAAAATGACAAAAAAATGCTGGTGACGAAAAAATGCTGGTGACGAAAAATTACGAAAAATGCTGGTGACGAAAAAATGCTGGTGACGAAAAATGACGAAAAATGCTGGTGACGAAAAAATGCTGGTGATGAAAAAATGCTGGTGACGAAAAATGACGAAAAATGCTGGTGACGAAAAATGACGAAAAATGCTGGTGACGAAAAAATGCTGGTGACGAAAAAATGCTGGTGACGAAAAATGATGAAAAATGCTGGTGACGAAAAAAATGCTGGTGACGAAAAATGACGAAAATGCTGGTGACGAAAAAATGCTGGTGACGAAAAATGACAAAAAATGCTGGTGACGAAAAAATGCTGGTGACGAAAAATTACGAAAAATGCTGGTGACGAAAAATGACGAAAAATGCTGGTGACGAAAAAATGCTGGTGACGAAAAATTACGAAAAATGCTGGTGACGAAAAATGACGAAAAATGCTGGTGACGAAAAAATGCTGGTGACGAAAAATTACGACAAATGCTGGTGAAAAAAAATGACGAAAAATGCTGGTGACTAAAACATTCTGGTGACGAAAAATGACGAAAAATGCTGGTGACGAAAAAATGCTGGTGACGAAAAAATGCTGGTGACGAAAAATTACGAAAAATGCTGGTGACGAAAAATGACGAAAAATGCTGGTGACGAAAAAATGCTGGTGACGAAAAATTACGACAAATGCTGGTGAAAAAAAATGACGAAAAATGCTGGTGACTAAAACATTCTGGTGACGAAAAATGACGAAAAATGCTGGTGACGAAAAAATGCTGGTGACGAAAAATGACTAAAAATGCTGGTGACGAAAAATGCTGGTGACGAAAAATGCTGGTGACGAAAAATGCTGGTGACGAAAAATGCTGGTGACGAAAAATGACGAAAAATGCTGGTGACGAAAAAATGCTGGTGACGAAAAATGATGAAAAATGCTGGTGACGAAAAATGACGAAAAATGCTGGTGACGAAAAAAATGCTGGTGACGAAAAATGACGAAAAATGCTGGTGACAAAAATGCTGGTGACGAAAAATGACGAAAAATGACGAAAAATGCTGGTGACGAAAAAATGCTGGTGACGAAAAATGACGAAAAATGCTGGTGACGAAAAAATGCTGGTGACGAAAAATGACAAAAAATGCTGGTGACGAAAAATGACGAAAAATGCTGGTGACGAAAAAATGCTGGTGACGAAAAATGACAAAAAATGCTGGTGACGAAAAATGACGAAAAATGCTGGTGACGAAAAAATTCTGGTGACGAAAAATGACGAAAAATGCTGGTGACGAAAAAAATGCTGGTGACGAAAAATGACGAAAAATGCTGGTGACAAAAATGCTGGTGACGAAAAATGACGGAAAATGCTGGTGACGAAAAAATGCTGGTGACGAAAAATGACGAAAAATGCTGGTGACGAAAAATGACAAAAAAATGCTGGTGACGAAAAAATGCTGGTGACGAAAAATTACGAAAAATGCTGGTGACGAAAAAATGCTGGTGACGAAAAATGACGAAAAATGCTGGTGACGAAAAATGACGAAAAATGCTGGTGACGAAAAAATGCTGGTGACGAAAAATGACGAAAAATGCTGGTGACGAAAAAATGCTGGTGACGAAAAATGACGACAAATGCTGGATAACAAAAATGACGAAAAATGCTGGTGACGAAAAAATTCTGGTGACGAAAAATGACGAAAAATGCTGGTGACGAAAAAATGAACCGGCGACGCTCTGGTATCAAGGCAGATGATTAAGCCATTGGGCCAACAGACCGGAACTGATGAAAAGGGAGTTCACACACATGACACACTTTCACGCAAATTGCTCAGAAATACTGGATTTAAATGTTTTTCAAACTGCTCAAAATTGCAGACAATCTAAGGGCGGAGTTTACTGGTTAACAATTGCACATGCATTCATTGATACAGTCATGTTGTGTGCAATGCAATTATAATGAATTCTACATGACGTGGGATTCGAACCAGGAACCCTGTGGTTTCAAGGCAGATGATTAAGCCATTGGGCCAACAGACATGTACTAGTGAAAAGGGAGTTCACACACATGACACACTTTCACGCAAATTGCTCAGAAATCCTTGGTTTAAATGTTTTTCAAACTGCTCAATATATTTCGGAATGGAAACTAGTGGAAAATAGTCGATCTACAAGCTCACAACGCGTTGCTATCTAAAAAGGTGTGAGATTGTAGATCGGCTATTTTCACAAGAAAGTATGTCATACATAAAAAAAAACTACTCTCAAAAGCATTTCGTGTTATTGTCTAAACATTGCACTTGTCTGAATTAACAGGGTCATGTTTTGTACAATGCAATTTAAATGTGAACTGTAATAAGTGGGATTCGAACCAGGGACCTTCGGCACATGAGACTCACACTCTACTGGTGGAGCTATCCAATACACAGCCTTAGACAGTGAAAAGGGAGAATCCAACAAAACAAAACAAAATCGCGAATGAAGTACGTCATACATTGAAAAGAACTACTTTCAAGTATGCATTTCTCGTCATCTTTAACAATTGCACATGTATTCATTGGTATAGTCATGTTGTGTGCAATGCAATTATAATTAAGTCTACCTGAGGTGGGATTCGAACCGGCTACCCTATGGTTTCAAGGCAGATGATTAAGCGATCAAGCTATTGAACCAACACACCTGAACCTGTGAAAAAGGGCCTCAAACATGTATTTGACACAGTTTCATGCAAATTGCTCAGAAATCCTGGATTTAAATGTTTTTCAAACTGCTCAAAATTGCAGACAATCTAAGGGCAGAGCTTACTGGTCAAAGTGATACATGTGTTCCTCATGAGTCAAGGCACATGTGTAAGCAGGTTTAACGGCTGTCGGCCAAACGAGGCATGACTTTTGCCTGTTTAAAGTTTGCATTTTCAAAAAATTGCTATAGCGCCCCCCTTTGACCAATTGGAGTAAGATTGGTTTCAGTGATACTTGGAAGGACCCTCTACAATATTGCAAAGTGTCAAACAAATGTGAGTCTGCATGTATGTGTTAGGGGCAGATGAATAATTTAAAAAAAGCTGCAATTTTCATTGGCTTATAAAAGCTTAACGTTTTCACTTATGGAAAATCCGCTAAGTTACGTTTGTCGGCATTGGTCCAAAGTTCATGTGTATACAGTTTCGTACAGATTGCTCATAAATCCCAGGAGAAGTGATTTTTTTTACTGCTTTTTACTGCTTTTCATAGAATTCGAAATGGTGGGAGATCTAAAGGTCAGAGGTCAAAAGTCAAACAGCGAAAGTTGTTAGGCATGAGGAGACGCATGTGTGTATCGAAGTTTCATGGCTGTAGGTCGAACAGGGCATGAGCTGTACCTGTTCAAAGTTGGCATTTTCAATTGAGTGCTACAGCGCCACCCTTTGGCCAATGGTTGTGAGTTTCGGGTTTTCGCCGTTTGGCATAGCCCTCTACCATATTGCCGAATTTCATAAGAAGTGACCAGGCGGTTAGGCCAGAACTGGCAAAAACGGCGGAAGAATAATAATAAATATAGCTGCAAGCAGCAATGAGCGGTTTCGAGAAAACTGGCAGAGTGGCAGACTGGCAGAGTGGCAGACTGGCAGACTGGCAGACTGGCAGAGTGGCAGACTGGCAGAGTGGCAGACTGGACAGTGACAGAGTGACAGACAGACAGTGAC
Organism: Gymnoscopelus microlampas; assembly: GCF_963454915.1. Taxonomy (NCBI): domain Eukaryota; kingdom Metazoa; phylum Chordata; class Actinopteri; order Myctophiformes; family Myctophidae; genus Gymnoscopelus; species Gymnoscopelus microlampas. Next base: position 29,222,544 of record NC_139939.1, read on the forward strand.
AGAGTGGCAGACAGACACTGACAGACTGGCGGACAGACTGTGACAGACTGGCAGAGTGGCAGACTGGCAGACTGGCAGACTGGCAGACTGGCAGAATGTGACAGACTGGCAGACTGGCAGACTGTGACAGAGTGGCAGACTGGCAGACTGGCAGACTGTGGCAGACTGGCAGACAGACAGACTGTGGCAGACTGGCAGGCAGACTGGCAGACTGTGACAGACTGGCAGACTGGCAGACTGTGACAGAGTGGCAGACTGGCAGACTGGCAGACTGGCAGACTGTGACAGAGTGGCAGACTGACAGACTGTGACAGACTGGCAGACTGGCAGACTGTGACAGAGTGGCAGACTGGCAGACTGTGACAGAGTGGCAGACTGGCAGACTGACAGACTGTGACAGAGTGGCAGACTGGCAGACTGGCAGACTGTGACAGAGTGGCAGACTGGCAGACAGACAGACAGACTGTGACAGAGTGGCAGACAGAGAGAGAGAGAGAGAGAGAGAGAGAGAGAGAGAGAGAGAGAGAGAGAGAGAGAGAAGAAAGAGAGAGAGAAGAAAGAGAGAGAGAAAGAGAGAAGGGAGAGAGAGGCAGTGAGAAAGAGAGGCAGTAAGAGAGAGAGAGAGCGAGAGAGAAGAAGTGAACATGCATTAATTAACAAAGTCATGATTTTTATTCAGTAAATTATATTTGGACCGCTTAAATTGGGGTTTGAACCAGGGACCTATAGACTTGTGGGTAGACAGTGTAAAGGATAATTCCAGGTCTGTTCATGAAAGTCCTTGCGGTCTTGTTTCCAATGAGGGCCTGTGAGCAATTAGGGGTTAAGAGTCTTGCTCAGGGACAAATTTCTTTTCATCGACACATTTGCTGGCCTGGCCTGGAATCGTACCCGGGGCAACCAGGGCCTCTGGCTCCCTAGGTGGGCTCACTAACCACTCAGCTATGGCCACAGTACAGACTGAGCCATTGGATAGAGAGAATTGGATTTCATATGTGGTAAGTTATCATACAGCATGGGTTGCTTATTATATACATACAAGCTCATAACGCGTCACATTGTAGATCGGCTGTATGTGGTTACTGTAGGTGTTGTATTAATAATTACATCTGCAAAGTAACAAGTAACTAAAGCTGTCATCTGCTGTAATTGTAGTAGAGTAGAGTAGTAAAGTAAAAGTACCTAAAAATTGTACTGTGCATGTGGCAGGTGTGATTGGTGATGAGTGAGAGCAGGTGAGAGGGGTGGATCCAATCCATGGGAATAGGGGGAATTCCAAATGATGATCACCTGAACGCATTGTTGGGGACAGGGATCGAACCAGCGACCTATGGATTCACAGGCTGCCTCTCTTCTCATTGAGCTAAAGATATGGCCTCCCTGATGGTGTCTGTTGACATCTATAGCTTTTTCCGTCCTATAGGTTCTTCCGGTGTGAGATTGTAGATCGGCTATTTTCACAAGAAAGTATGTCATGCATAAAAAACAACTACTCTCAAAAGCATTTCGTGTTATTGTCTAAACATTGCACATGTCTGAATTAACAGGGTCATGTTTTGTACAATGCAATTTATATGTGAACTGTAATAAGTGGGATTTGAACCAGGGACCTTCGGCACATGAGACTCACACTCTACTGGTGGAGCTATCCAATACACAGCCTTAGACAGTGAAAAGGGAGAATCCAACAAAACAAAACAAAAGGGCGAATGAAGTACGTCATACATTGAAAATAACTACTTTCAAGTATGCATTTCTCGTCATCTTTAACAATTGCACATGTATTCATTGATATAGTCATGTTGTGTGCAATGCAATTATAATGAAGTCTACCTGAGGTGGGATTTGAACCGGCTACCCTATGGTTTCAAGGCAGATGATTAAGCGATCAAGCTATTGAACCAACACACCTGAACCTGTGAAAAAGGGCCTCAAACATGTATTTGACACAGTTTCACGCAAATTGCTCAGAAATCCTGGATTTAAATGTTTTTCAAACTGCTCAAAATTGCAGACAATCTAAGGGCAGAGCTTACTGGTCAAAGTGATACATGTGTTCCTCATGAGTCAAGGCACATGTGTAAGCAGGTTTAACGGCTGTCGGCCAAACGAGGCATGACTTTTGCCTGTTTAAAGTTTGCATTTTCAAAAAATTGCTATAGCGCCCCCCTTTGACCTATTGGAGTAAGATTGGTTTCAGTGATACTTGGAAGGACCCTCTACAATATTGCAAAGTGTCAAACAAATGTGAGTCTGCATGTATGTGTTAGGGGCAGATGAATAATTGTCATAAAACTGCAATATTCATTGGCTTATAAAAGCTTAACGTTTTCACTTATGGAAAATCCGCTTGCTCACGTCTGTCGGCATTGGTCCAAAGTTCATGTGTATACAGTTTCGTACAGATTGCTCAATCTGTACGAAGGAAGAGTCTTTTTTACTGCTTTTCATAGAATTCGAAATGGTGGGAGATTTAAAGGTCAGAGGTCAAAAGTCAAACAGTGAAAGTTGTTAGGCATGAGGAGACGCATGTGTGCATCGAAGTTTCATGGCTGTGGGTCAAACAGGGCATGAGTTGTACTTGTTCAAAGTTGGCATGTTCAATTGAGTGCTACAGCGCCACCCTTTGGCCAATGTTTGTGAGTTTCGGGTTTTCGCCGTTTGGCATAGCCCTCTACCATATTGCCGAATTTCATAAAAAGTGACCAGGCGGTTAGGCCAGAACTGGCAAAACCGGCGGAAGAATAATAATAAATATAGCTGCAAGCAGCAATGAGCGGTTTCGAGAATAATGGCAGGCTGGCAGACTGTGACAGAGTGGCAGACTGGCAGACTGTGACAGAGTGGCAGACTGGCAGACTGGCAGACTGTGACAGACTGTGGCAGACTGGCAGACTGGCAGACAGACAGACTGTGGCAGACTGGCAGACTGGCAGACAGACAGACAGACAGACAGTGACAGAGTGGCCGACTGGCAGACTGGCAGACTGTGACAGAGTGGCAGACTGGCAGACTGTGACAGAGTGGCAGACTGGCAGACTGGCAGACTGTGACAGAGTGGCAGACTGGCAGACTGGCAGACTGTGACAGAGTGGCAGACTGGCACTGAGACAGACTGTGACAGAGTGGCAGACTGGCAGACTGGCAGACAGACAGACAGTGACAGAGTGGCAGACTGGCAGACTGTGACAGAGTGGCAGACTGGCAGACTGTGACAGAGTGGCAGACAGACAGACTGTGACAGAGTGGCAGAGTGGCAGACTGGCAGACAGACAGACAATGACAGAGTGGCAGACTGGCAGACAGACAGACAGTGACAGAGTGGCAGACTGGCAGACAGACAGACAGACAGACAGACAGACAGACAGACAGTGACAGAGTGGCAGACTGGCAGACAGACAGACAGTGACAGAGTGAGAGAGAGAAAGAGAGAGAGAGAGAGAGAGAGAGAGAGGAAAGAGAGAGAGAGAGAGAGAGAGAGAGAGAGAGAGAGAGAGAGAGAGAGAGAGAGAGAGAGAGAGAGAGAGAGAGAGAGAAAAGAAAGAGAGAGAGAGAGGGAGAGAGAGAGAGAGAGAGAGAGAGGGAGAGAGAGAGAGGCAGTGAGAAAGAGAGGCAGTAAGAGAGAGAGCGAGAGAGAAGAAGTGAACATGCATTAATTAACAAAGTCATGATTTTTGTTCAGTAAATTATATTTGGACCGGTTAAATTGAGGTTTGAACCAGGGACCTATAGACTTGTGGGTAGACAGTGTAAAGGATAAGGATAATTCCAGGTCCGTTCATGAAAGTCCTTGCGGTCTTGTTTCCAATGAGGGCCTGTGAGCAATTAGGGGTTAAGAGTCTTGCTCAGGGACAAATTTCATTTCATCGACACATTTGCTGGCCTGGCCTGGAATCGTACCTGGGGCAACCAGGGCCTCTGGCTCCCTAGGTGGGCTCACTAACCACTCAGCTATGGCCACAGTACAGACTGAGCCATTGGATAGACAGAATTGGATTTCATATGTGGTAAGTTATCATACAGCATGGGTTGCTTATTATATACATACAAGCTCATAACGCGTCACATTGTAGATCGGCTGTATGTGGTTACTGTAGGTGTTGTATTAATAATTACATCTGCAAAGTAACAAGTAACTAAAGCTGTCATCTGCTGTAATTGCAGTAGAGTAGAGTAGTAAAGTAAAAGTACCTAAAAATTGTACTGTGCATGTGGCAGGTGTGATTGGTGATGAGTGAGAGGGGTGGATCCAATCCATGGGAATAGGGGGAATTCCAAATGATGATCACCTCAACGCATTGTTGGGGACAGGGATCGAACCAGCGACCTATGGATTCACAGGCTGCCTCTCTTCTCATTGAGCTAGAGATATGGCCTCCCTGATGGTGTCTGTTGACACTCTCACACTCTACTGGTGGAGCTATTGAATCGACAGCATCAGATAGTGAGAAAGGAGAATCCAACAACACAAAACAAAAGGGCAAATGAATTACGTCATACATTGAAAATAACTACTTTCAAGTATGCATTTCTCGTTATCTTTAACAATTGCACATGCATTGATACAGTCATGTTGTGTGCAATGCAATTGAGTTGAGGTCTGCATGAGGTGAGATTTGAACCAGCGACCCTGTGGTATCAAGGCAGATGATTAAGCCATTGGGCCAACAGACCCGAACTGATGAAAAAGGAGTTCACACACATGACACACTTTCACGCAAATTGCTCAGAAATGCTGGATTTAAATGTTTTTCAAACTGCTCAAAATTGCAGACAATCTAAGGGCGGAGCTTACTGGTCAAAGTGATAGATATGTTCCTCATTGATACAGTCATGTTGTGTGCAATGCAATTATAATGAAGTCTACCTGAGGTGGGATTCGAACCAGCAACCCTGTGGTTTCAAGGCAGATGATTAAGCTATCAAGCTATTGAACCTACACACCTGAACTAGTGAAAAGGGAGTTCAAACACATGACACACTTTCACGCAAATTGCTCAGAAATCCTGGATTTAAATGTTTTTCAAACTGCTCAAAATTGCAGACAATCTAAGGGCAGAGCTTACTGGTCAAAGTGATACATGTGTTCCTCATGAGTCAAGGCACATGTGTAAGCAGGTTTAACGGCTGTCGGCCAAACGAGGCATGACTTTTGCCTGTTTAAAGTTTGCATTTTCAAAAAATTGCTATAGCGCCCCCCTTTGACCAATTGGAGTAAGATTGGTTTCAGTGATACTTGGAATGACCTTCTACAATATTGCAAAGTGTCAAACAAATGCGAGTCTGCATGTATGTTTTAGGGGCAGATGAATAATTGTCATAAAACTGCAATTTTCATTGGCTTATAAAAAGCTTAACGTTTTCACTTATGGAAAATCTGCTTGCTCACGTCTGTCGGCATTGGTCATTCATTGATACAGTCATGTTGTGTGCAATGCAATTGAGTTGAGGTCTGCATGAGGTGAGATTTGAACCGGCGACCCTCTGGTATCAAGGCAGATGATTAAGCCATTGGGCCAACAGACCCGAACTGATGAAAAGGGAGTTCACACACATGACACACTTTCACGCAAATTGCTCAGAAATAGTGGATTTAAATGTTTTTCAAACTGCTCAAAATTGCAGACAATCTAAGGGCGGAGTTTACTGGTTAACAATTGCACATGTATTCATTGATACAGTCATGTTGTGTGCAATGCAATTATAATGAATTCTACATGACGTGGGATTCGAACCAGGAACCCTGTGGTTTCAAGGCAGATGATTAAGCCATTGGGCCAACAGACCTGTACTAGTGAAAAGGGAGTTTACACACATGACACACTTTCACGCAAATTGCTCAGAAATCCTTGGTTTAAATGTTTTTCAAACTGCTCAATATATTTCGGAATGGAAACTAGTGGAAAATAGTCGATCTACAAGCTCACAACGCGTTGCTATCTAAAAAGGTGTGAGATTGTAGATCGTCTATTTTCACAAGAAAGTATGTCATACATAAAAAACAACTACTCTCAAAAGCATTTCGTGTTATTGTCTAAACATTGCACATGTCTGAATTAACAGGGTCATGTTTTGTACAATGCAATTTAAATGTGAACTGTAATAAGTGGGATTCGAACCAGGGACCTTCGGCACATGAGACTCACACTCTACCGGTGGAGCTATCCAATACACAGCCTTAGACAGTGAAAAGGGAGAATCCAACAAAACAAAACAAAAGCGCGAATGAAGTACGTCATACATTGAAAATAACTACTTTCAAGTATGCATTTCTCGTCATCTTTAACAATTGCACATGTATTCATTGACATAGTCATGTTGTGTGCAATGCAATTATAATTAAGTCTACCTGAGGTGGGATTCGAACCGGCTACCCTATGGTTTCAAGGCAGATGATTAAGCGATCAAGCTATTGAACCAACACACCTGAACCTGTGAAAAAGGGCCTCAAACATGTATTTGACACAGTTTCATGCAAATTGCTCAGAAATCCTGGATTTAAATGTTTTTCAAACTGCTCAAAATTGCAGACAATCTAAGGGCAGAGCTTACTGGTCAAAGTGATACATGTGTTCCTCATGAGTCAAGGCACATGTGTAAGCAGGTTTAACGGCTGTCGGCCAAACGAGGCATGACTTTTGCCTGTTTAAAGTTTGCATTTTCAAAAAATTGCTATAGCGCCCCCCTTTGACCAATTGGAGTAAGATTGGTTTCAGTGATACTTGGAAGGACCCTCTACAATATTGCAAAGTGTCAAACAAATGTGAGTCTGCATGTATGTGTTAGGGGCAGATGAAAAATTAAAATAAAGCTGCAATTTTCATTGGCTTATAAAAGCTTAACGTTTTCACTTATGGAAAATCCGCTTGGTTACGTCTGTCGGCATTGGTCCAAAGTTCATGTGTATACAGTTTCGTACAGATTGCTCATAAATCCCAGGAGGAGTAGGATTTTTACTGCTTTTTACTGCTTTTCATAGAATTCGAAATGGTGGGAGATCTAAAGGTCAGAGGTCAAAAGTCAAACAGTGAAAGTTGTTAGGCATGAGGAGACGCATGTGTGTATCGAAGTTTCATGGCTGTAGGTCGAACAGGGCATGAGCTGTACCTGTTCAAAGTTGGCATTTTCAATTGAGTGCTACAGCGCCACCCTTTGGCCAATGGTTGTGAGTTTCGGGTTTTCGCCGTTTGGCATAGCCCTCTACCATATTGCCAAATTTCATAAGAAGTGACCAGGCGGTTAGGCCAGAACTGGCAAAAACGGCGGAAGAATAATAATGAAAGTGTAGAGATGTAATAGGGTTCGAAGCCTGATAGGCTCTCGAAACCTAATGAAGTACATCATACATTGAAAACAAGTACTCTCAATAAGCGTTTCATTTAACAATTGCATGTTTATTCATTGATACAGTCATGTTGTGTGTAATGCAATTGAGTTGAGGTCTGCATGAGGTGAGATTTGAACCGGCGACGCTCTGGTATCAAGGCAGATGATTAAGCCATTGGGCCAACAGACCCGAACTGATGAAAAGGGAGTTCACACACATGACACACTTTCACGCAAATTGCTCAGAAATACTGGATTTAAATGTTTTTCAAACTGCTCAAAATTGCAGACAATCTAAGGGCGGAGTTTACTGGTTAACAATTGCACATGCATTCATTGATACAGTCATGTTGTGTGCAATGCAATTATAATGAATTCTACATGACGTGGGATTCGAACCAGGAACCATGTGGTTTCAAGGCAGATGATTAAGCCATTGGGCCAACAGACCTGTACTAGTGAAAAGGGAGTTCACACACATGACACACTTTCACGCAAATTGCTCAGAAATCCTTGGTTTAAATGTTTTTCAAACTGCTCAATATATTTCGGAATGGAAACTAGTGGAAAATAGTCGATCTACAAGCTCACAACACGTTGCTATCTAAAAAGGTGTGAGATTGTAGATCGGCTATTTTCACAAGAAAGTATGTCATACATAAAAAAAAACTACTCTCAAAAGCATTTCGTGTTATTGTCTAAACATTGCACTTGTCTGAATTAACAGGATCATGTTTTGTACAATGCAATTTAAATGTGAACTGTAATAAGTGGGATTCGAACCAGGGACCTTCGGCACATGAGACTCACACTCTACTGGTGGAGCTATCCAATACACAGCCTTAGACAGTGAAAAGGGAGAATCCAACCAAACAAAACAAAAGCGCGAATGAAGTACGTCATACATTGAAAAGAACTACTTTCAAGTATGCATTTCTCGTCATCTTTAACAATTGCACATGTATTCATTGGTATAGTCATGTTGTGTGCAATGCAATTATAATTAAGTCTACCTGAGGTGGGATTCGAACCGGCTACCCTATGGTTTCAAGGCAGATGATTAAGCGATCAAGCTATTGAACCAACACACCTGAACCTGTGAAAAAGGGCCTCAAACATGTATTTGACACAGTTTCATGCAAATTGCTCAGAAATCCTGGATTTAAATGTTTTTCAAACTGCTCAAAATTGCAGACAATCTAAGGGCAGAGCTTACTGGTCAAAGTGATACATGTGTTCCTCATGAGTCAAGGCACATGTGTAAGCAGGTTTAACGGCTGTCGGCCAAACGAGGCATGACTTTTGCCTGTTTAAAGTTTGCATTTTCAAAAAATTGCTATAGCGCCCCCCTTTGACCAATTGGAGTAAGATTGGTTTCAGTGATACTTGGAAGGACCCTCTACAATATTGCAAAGTGTCAAACAAATGTGAGTCTGCATGTATGTGTTAGGGGCAGATGAATAATTTAAAAAAAGCTGCAATTTTCATTGGCTTATAAAAGCTTAACGTTTTCACTTATGGAAAATCCGCTAAGTTACGTTTGTCGGCATTGGTCCAAAGTTCATGTGTATACAGTTTCGTACAGATTGCTCATAAATCCCAGGAGAAGTGATTTTTTTACTGCTTTTTACTGCTTTTCATAGAATTCGAAATGGTGGGAGATCTAAAGGTCAGAGGTCAAAAGTCAAACAGTGAAAGTTGTTAGGCATGAGGAGACGCATGTGTGCATCGAAGTTTCATGGCTGTGGGTCAAACAGGGCATGAGTTGTACCTGTTCAAAGTTGGCATATTTCAATTGAGTGCTACAGCGCCACCCTTTGGCCAATGTTTGTGAGTTTCGGGTTTTCGCCGTTTGGCATAGCCCTCTACCATATTGCCGAATTTCATAAAAAGTGACCAGGCGGTTAGGCCAGAACTGGCAAAAACGGCGGAAGAATAATAATGAAAGTGTAGAGATGTAATAGGGTTCGAAGCCTGATAGGCTCTCGAAACCTAAATATAGCTGCAAGCAGCAATGAGCGGTTTCGAGAATAATGGCAGACTGGCAGACTGTGACAAGAGTGGCAGACTGGCAGACTGGCAGACTTTGACAGAGTGGCAGACTGGCAGACTTTGACAGAGTGGCAGACTGGCAGACTGTGACAGAGTGGCAGACTGGCAGACTGTGACAGACTGTGGCAGACTGGCAGACTGGCAGACAGACAGACTGTGGCAGACTGGCAGACTGGCAGACAGACAGACAGACAGTGACAGAGTGGCAGACTGGCAGACTGTGACAGACTGGCAGACTGGCAGACTGTGACAGAGTGGCAGACAGACAAACAGACAGACTGTGACAGAGTGGCAGAGTGGCAGACTGGCAGACAGACAGACAGTGACAGAGTGGCAGACTGGCAGACAGACAGATTGTGGCAGACTGGCAGACTGGCAGACAGACAGACAGTTACAGAGTGGCAGACTGGCAGACAGACAGACAGACAGACTGTGACAGAGTGGCAGACTGGCAGACAGACAGACAGACAGACAGTGACAGAGTGGCAGACTGGCAGACAGACAGACAGTGACAGAGTGGCAGACAGGCAGACAGACAGACTGTGACAGAGTGACAGAGTGACAGAGTGGCAGACTGGCAGACTGGCAGACAGACAGACAGACAGACAGTGACAGAGTGGCAGACTGGCAGACAGACAGACAGTGACAGAGTGGCAGACAGGCAGACAGACAGACTGTGACAGAGTGAGAGAGAGAGAGAGAGAGAGAGAGAGAGAGAGAGAGAGAGAGAGAGAGAGAGAGAGAGAGAGAGAGAGAGAGAGAGAGAGAGAGAGCAAAGTGCACATGTCTGAATTAACAGGGTCATGTTTTGCATAATGCAATTTAAATGTAAACTGTGACAAGTGGGGTTTGAGCCGTGGACCTCTCAATAACCTCTCAATCAATAAGCGTTTCATTTAACAATTGCATGTTTATTCATTGATACAGTCATGTTGTGTGTAATGCAATTGAGTTGAGGTCTGCATGAGGTGAGATTTGATCCGGCGACGCTCTGGTATCAAGGCAGATGATTAAGCCATTGGGCCAACATACCCGAACTGATGAAAAGGGAGTTCACACACATGACACACTTTCACGCAAATTGCTCAGAAATACTGGATTTAAATGTTTTTCAAACTGCTCAAAATTGCAGACAATCTAAGGGCGGAGTTTACTGGTTAACAATTGCACATGCATTCATTGATACAGTCATGTTGTGTGCAATGCAATTATAATGAAATCTACATGACGTGGGAGTCGAACCAGGAACCCTGTGGTTTCAAGGCAGATGATTAAGCCATTGGGCCAACAGACCTGTACTAGTGAAAAGGGAGTTCACACACATGACACACTTTCACGCAAATTGCTCAGAAATCCTTGGTTTAAATGTTTTTCAAACTGCTCAATATATTTCGGAATGGAAACTAGTGGAAAATAGTCGATCTACAAGCTCACAACGCGTTGCTATCTAAAAAGGTGTGAGATTGTAGATCGGCTATTTTCACAAGAAAGTATGTCATACATAAAAAAAAAACTACTCTCAAAAGCATTTTGTGTTATTGTCTAAACATTGCACTTGTCTGAATTAACAGGGTCATGTTTTGTACAATGCAATTTAAATGTGAACTGTAATAAGTGGGATTCGAACCAGGGACCTTCGGCACATGAGACTCACACTCTACTGGTAGAGCTATCCAATACACAGCCTTAGACAGTGAAAAGGGAGAATCCAACAAAACAAAACAAAAGCGCAAATGAAGTACGTCATACATTGAAAATAACTACTTTCAAGTATGCATTTCTCGTCATCTTTAACAATTGCACATGTATTCATTAATATAGTCATGTTGTGCGCAATGCAATTATAATTAAGTCTACCTGAGGTGGGATTCGAACCGGCTACCCTATGGTTTCAAGGCAGATGATTAAGCGATCAAGCTATTGAACCAACACACCTGAACCTGTGAAAAAGGGCCTCAAACATGTATTTGACACAGTTTCATGCAAATTGCTCAGAAATCCTGGATTTAAATGTTTTTCAAACTGCTCAAAATTGCAGACAATCTAAGGGCAGAGCTTACTGGTCAAAGTGATACATGTGTTCCTCATGAGTCAAGGCACATGTGTAAGCAGGTTTAACGGCTGTCGGCCAAACGAGGCATGACTTTTGCCTGTTTAAAGTTTGCATTTTCAAAAAATTGCTATAGCGCCCCCCTTTGACCAATTGGAGTAAGATTGGTTTCAGTGATACTTGGAAGGACCCTCTACAATATTGCAAAGTGTCAAACAAATGTGAGTCTGCATGTATGTGTTAGGGGCAGATGAATAATTTAAAAAAAGCTGCAATTTTCATTGGCTTATAAAAGCTTAACGTTTTCACTTATGGAAAATCCGCTTGGTTACGTCTGTCGGCATTGGTCCAAAGTTCATGTGTATACAGTTTCGTACAGATTGCTCATAAATCCCAGGAGGAGTAGGCTTTTTACTGCTTTTTACTGCTTTTCATAGAATTCGAAATGGTGGGAGATCTAAAGGTCAGAGGTCAAAAGTCAAACAGTGAAAGTTGTTAGGCATGAGGAGACGCATGTGTGTATCGAAGTTTCATGGCTGTAGGTCGAACAGGGCATGAGCTGTACCTGTTCAAAGTTGGCATTTTCAATTGAGTGCTACAGCGCCACCCTTTGGCCAATGGTTGTGAGTTTCGGGTTTTCGCCGTTTGGCATAGCCCTCTACCATATTGCCGAATTTCATAAGAAGTGAGCAGGCGGTTAGGCCAGAACTGGCAAAAACGGCGGAAGAATAATAATAATAGTGAAAGTGTAGAGATGTAATAGGGTTCGAAGCCTGATAGGCTCTCGAAACCTAAATAACTACTTTCAAGTATTCATTTCTCGTCATCTTTAACAATTGCACATGTATTCATTGATATAGTCATGTTGTGTGCAATGCAATTATAATTAAGTCTACCTGAGGTGGGATTCGAACCGGCTACCCTATGGTTTCAAGGCAGATGATTAAGCGATCAAGCTATTGAACCAACACACCTGAACTGTGAAAATGGGCCTCAAACATGTATTTGACACAGTTTCATGCAAATTGCTCAGAAATCCTGGATTTAAATGTTTTTCAAACTGCTCAAAATTGCAGACAATCTAAGGGCAGAGCTTACTGGTCAAAGTGATACATGTGTTCCTCATGAGTCAAGGCACATGTGTAAGCAGGTTTAACGGCTGTCGGCCAAACGAGGCATGACTTTTGCCTGTTTAAAGTTTGCATTTTCAAAAAATTGCTATAGCGCCCCCCTTTGACCAATTAGAGTAAGATTGGTTTCAGTGATACTTGGAAGGACCCTCTACAATATTGCAAAGTGTCAAACAAATGTGAGTCTGCATGTATGTGTTAGGGGCAGATGAATAATTTTAAAAAAGCTGCAATTTTCATTGGCTTATAAAAGCTTAACGTTTTCACTTATGGAAAATCCGCTAAGTTACGTCTGTCGGCATTGGTCCAAAGTTCATGTGTATACAGTTTCGTACAGATTGCTCATAAATCCCAGGAGGAGTAGGCTTTTTACTGCTTTTTACTGCTTTTCATAGAATTCGAAATGGTGGGAGATCTAAAGGTCAGAGGTCAAAAGTCAAACAGTGAAAGTTGTTAGGCATGAGGAGACGCATGTGTGTATCGAAGTTTCATGGCTGTAGGTCGAACAGGGCATGAGCTGTACCTGTTCAAAGTTGGCATGTTCAATTGAGTGCTACAGCGCCACCCTTTGGCCAATGGTTGTGAGTTTCGGGTTTTCGCCGTTTGGCATAGCCCTCTACCATATTGCCGAATTTCATAAGAAGTGACCAGGCGGTTAGGCCAGAACTGGCAAAAACGGTGGAAGAATAATAATAAATATAGCTGCAAGCAGCAATGAGCGGTTTCGAGAATAATGGCAGACTGGCAGACTGTGACAGAGTGGCAGACTGGCAGACTGGCAGACTTTGACAGAGTGGCAGACTGGCAGACTGTGACAGAGTGGCAGACTGGCAGACTGGCAGACTGTGACAGACTGTGGCAGACTGGCAGACTGGCAGACAGACAGACTGTGGCAGACTGGCAGACTGGCAGACAGACAGACAGTGACAGAGTGGCAGACTGGCAGACTGTGACAGACTGGAAGACTGGCAGACTGTGACAGAGTGGCAGACAGACAAACAGACAGACTGTGACAGAGTGGCAGAGTGGCAGACTGGCAGACAGACAGACAGTGACAGAGTGGCAGACTGGCAGACAGACAGACTGTGGCAGACTGGCAGACTGGCAGACAGACAGACAGTGACAGAGTGGCAGACTGGCAGACAGACAGACAGTGACAGAGTGGCAGACTGGCAGACAGACAGACAGACAGTGACAGAGTGGCAGACTGGCAGACAGACAGACTGTGACAGAGTGACAGAGTGGCAGACTGGCAGACTGGCAGACAGACAGACAGACAGACAGACAGTGACAGAGTGGCAGACTCTGGCAGACAGACAGACAGTGACAGAGTGGCAGACTGGCAGACAGACAGACAGTGACAGAGAGAGAGAGAGAGAGGGAGAGGGAGAGGGAGAGGGAGAGAGAGAGAGAAGGGGAGAGAGAGAGAGAGAGAGAGAGAGAGAGAGAGAGAGAGAGAGAGAGAGAGAGAGAGAGAGAGAGAGAGAGAGAGAGAGAGAGAGAGAGAGAGAGAGAGAGAGAGAGAGAGAGAAAGAAAGAGAGAGAGAGAGAGAGAGAGAGAGAGAGGCAGTGAGAAAGAGAGGCAGTAAGAGAGAGAGCGAGAGAGAAGAAGTGAACATGCATTAATTAACAAAGTCATGATTTTTGTTCAGTAAATTATATTTGGACCGGTTAAATTGAGGTTTGAACCAGGGACCTATAGACTTGTGGGTAGACAGTGTAAAGGATAAGGATAATTCCAGGTCCGTTCATGAAAGTCCTTGCGGTCTTGTTTCCAATGAGGGCCTGTGAGCAATTAGGGGTTAAGAGTCTTGCTCAGGGACAAATTTCATTTCATCGACACATGTGCTGGCCTGGCCTGGAATCGTACCTGGGGCAACCAGGGCCTCTGGCTCCCTAGGTGGGCTCACTAACCACTCAGCTATGGCCACAGTACAGACTGAGCCATTGGATAGACAGAATTGGATTTCATATGTGGTAAGTTATCATACAGCATGGGTTGCTTATTATATACATACAAGCTCATAACGCGTCACATTGTAGATCGGCTGTATGTGGTTACTGTAGGTGTTGTATTAATAATTACATCTGCAAAGTAACAAGTAACTAAAGCTGTCATCTGCTGTAATTGCAGTAGAGTAGAGTAGTAAAGTAAAAGTACCTAAAAATTGTACTGTGCATGTGGCAGGTGTGATTGGTGATGAGTGAGAGGGGTGGATCCAATCCATGGGAATAGGGGGAATTCCAAATGATGATCACCTCAACGCATTGTTGGGGACAGGGATCGAACCAGCGACCTATGGATTCACAGGCTGCCTCTCTTCTCATTGAGCTAGAGATATGGCCTCCCTGATGGTGTCTATTGACACTCTCACACTCTACTGGTGGAGCTATTGAATCGACAGCATCAGATAGTGAGAAAGGAGAATCCAACAACACAAAACAAAAGGGCAAATGAATTACGTCATACATTGAAAAGAACTACTTTCAAGTATGCATTTCTCGTTATCTTTAACAATTGCACATGCATTGATACAGTCATGTTGTGTGCAATGCAATTGAGTTGAGGTCTGCATGAGGTGAGATTTGAACCAGCGACCCCGTGGTATCAAGGCAGATGATTAAGCCATTAGGCCAACAGACCCGAACTGATGAAAAAGGAGTTCACACACATGACACACTTTCACGCAAATTGCTCAGAAATGCTGGATTTAAATGTTTTTCAAACTGCTCAAAATTGCAGACAATCTAAGGGCGGAGCTTACTGGTCAAAGTGATAGATATATTCCTCATTGATACAGTCATGTTGTGTGCAATGCAATTATAATGAAGTCTACCTGAGGTGGGATTCGAACCAGCAACCCTGTGGTTTCAAGGCAGATGATTAAGCTATCAAGCTATTGAACCTACACACCTGAACTAGTGAAAAGGGAGTTCAAACACATGACACACTTTCACGCAAATTGCTCAGAAATCCTGGATTTAAATGTTTTTCAAACTGCTCAAAATTGCAGATAATCTAAGGGCAGAGCTTACTGGTCAAAGTGATACATGTGTTCCTCATGAGTCAAGGCACATGTGTAAGCAGGTTTAACGGCTGTCGGCCAAACGAGGCATGACTTTTGCCTGTTTAAAGTTTGCATTTTCAAAAAATTGCTATAGCGCCCCCCTTTGACCAATTGGAGTAAGATTGGTTTCAGTGATACTTGGAATGACCTTCTACAATATTGCAAAGTGTCAAACAAATGCGAGTCTGCATGTATGTTTTAGGGGCAGATGAATAATTGTCATAAAACTGCAATTTTCATTGGCTTATAAAAAGCTTAACGTTTTCACTTATGGAAAATCTGCTTGCTCACGTCTGTCGGCATTGGTCATTCATTGATACAGTCATGTTGTGTGCAATGCAATTGAGTTGAGGTCTGCATGAGGTGAGATTTGAACCGGCGACCCTCTGGTATCAAGGCAGATGATTAAGCCATTGGGCCAACAGAGCCGAACTGATGAAAAGGGAGTTCACACACATGACACACTTTCACGCAAATTGCTCAGAAATAGTGGATTTAAATGTTTTTCAAACTGCTCAAAATTGCAGACAATCTAAGGGCGGAGTTTACTGGTTAACAATTGCACATGTATTCATTGATACAGTCATGTTGTGTGCAATGCAATTATAATGAATTCTACATGACGTGGGATTCGAACCAGGAACCCTGTGGTTTCAAGGCAGATGATTAAGCCATTGGGCCAACAGACCTGTACTAGTGAAAAGGGAGTTTACACACATGACACACTTTCACGCAAATTGCTCAGAAATCCTTGGTTTAAATGTTTTTCAAACTGCTCAATATATTTCGGAATGGAAACTAGTGGAAAATAGTCGATCTACAAGCTCACAACGCGTTGCTATCTAAAAAGGTGTGAGATTGTAGATCGTCTATTTTCACAAGAAAGTATGTCATACATAAAAAACAACTACTCTCAAAAGCATTTCGTGTTATTGTCTAAACATTGCACATGTCTGAATTAACAGGGTCATGTTTTGTACAATGCAATTTAAATGTGAACTGTAATAAGTGGGATTCGAACCAGGGACCTTTGGCACATGAGACTCACACATACTGGTGGAACTATCCAATACACAGCCTTAGACAGTGAAAAGGGAGAATCCAACAAAACAAAACAAAAGCGCGAATGAAGTACGTCATACATTGAAAATAACTACTTTCAAGTATTCATTTCTCGTCATCTTTAACAATTGCACATGTATTCATTGATATAGTCATGTTGTGTGCAATGCAATTATAATTAAGACTACCTGAGGTGGGATTCGAACCGGCTACCCTATGGTTTCAAGGCAGATGATTAAGCGATCAAGCTATTGAACCAACACACCTGAACCTGTGAAAAAGGGCCTCAAACATGTATTTGACACAGTTTCATGCAAATTGCTCAGAAATCCTGGATTTAAATGTTTTTCAAACTGCTCAAAATTGCAGACAATCTAAGGGCAGAGCTTACTGGTCAAAGTGATACATGTGTTCCTCATGAGTCAAGGCACATGTGTAAGCAGGTTTAACGGCTGTCGGCCAAACGAGGCATGACTTTTGCCTGTTTAAAGTTTGCATTTTCAAAAAATTGCTATAGCGCCCCCCTTTGACCAATTGGAGTAAGATTGGTTTCAGTGATACTTGGAAGGACCCTCTACAATATTGCAAAGTGTCAAACAAATGTGAGTCTGCATGTATGTGTTAGGGGCAGATGAATAATTTTAAAAAAGCTGCAATTTTCATTGGCTTATAAAAGCTTAACGTTTTCACTTATGGAAAATCCGCTAAGTTACGTTTGTCGGCATTGGTCCAAAGTTCATGTGTATACAGTTTCGTACAGATTGCTCATAAATCCCAGGAGAAGTGATTTTTTTACTGCTTTTTACTGCTTTTCATAGAATTCGAAATGGTGGGAGATCTAAAGGTCAGAGGTCAAAAGTCAGAGTGTGAAAGTTGTTAGGCATGAGGAGACGCATGTGTGCATCGAAGTTTCATGGCTGTAGGTCGAACAGGGCATGAGCTGTACCTGTTCAAAGTTGGCATATTTCAATTGAGTGCTACAGCGCCACCCTTTGGCCAATGTTTGTGAGTTTCGGGTTTTCGCCGTTTGGCATAGCCCTCTACCATATTGCCGAATTTCATAAGAAGTGACCACGCGGTTAGGCCAGAACTGGCAAAACCGGCGGAAGAATAATAATGAAAGTGTAGAGATGTAATAGGGTTCGAAGCCTTACAGGCTCTCGAAACCTAAATATAGCTGCAAGCAGCGATAATATGGGGCCAGGAGAGAGAAAGAGAAATGATAATTCCTTTAACAGGTCAGTTCATGAAAGTCCTTGCGGTCTTGTTTCCAATGAGTGCCTGTGAGCAATTAGGGGTTAAGAGTCTTGCTCAGGGACAAATTTCATTTCATCGATACATTTGCTGACCTGGCCTGGAATCGTACCTGGGGCAACCAGAGTCTCTGGCTCCCTAGGCGGGCTCACTAACCACTCAGCTATGGCCACCCCTGAGAGAGAGAGAGAGAGAGAGAGAGAGAGAGAGAGAGAGAGAGAGAGAGAGAGAGAGAGAGAGAGAGAGAGAGAGAGAGAGAGAGAGAGAGAGAGAGAGAGAGAGAGAGAGAGAGAGAGAGAGAGAGAGAGAGAGAGAGAGAGAGAGAGAGAGAGAGAGAGAGAGAGAGAGAGAGAGAGAGAGAGATACGGAATAGATTGAAGAGACAGAGAGAGAGAGATACGGAATAGATTGAAGAGACAGAGAGAGAGACAAATGGAATAGATTGAAGAGACAGAGAGAGAGACAAATGGAATAGATTGAAGAGACAGAGAGAGAGAGACAAATGGAATAGATTGAAGAGACAGAGAGAGAGACAAAAGGAATAGATTGAAGAGACAGAGAGAGAGACAAATGGAATAGATTGAAGAGACAGAGAGAGAGACAAATGGAATAGATTGAAGAGACAGAGAGAGAGACAAATGGAATAGATTGAAGAGACAGAGAGAGAGACATGGAAACGGAATAGATTGAAGAGAAAGACATGGAAATGGAATAGATTGAAGAGAGAGAGAGAGCGCCATGGAAACGGAATAGATTGAGTCATGTTTTTTGCATTTCAACTTAAATGAGTCTGCATCAAGTGAGGCTTGAACCGGCAACCTTACGGTCATGAAGCACTCTTAGGTAGCTGCAACACTACCTATAGTGCTATATCTTTGTCCAGGCTGATATTGTCTGTGGAGGATCAGAAACTCTTGCCTTCCAAGCCCCTGTTTCACTAACACTAAGATCACTCGTTCACAAACCATTTACCAATGAAGAAATTGTACATCTCCTCAGAACCAAAATTGGTGAAAGTAGCCGATCTACAAGCTCACAAACCATTAAAAGTTGTCAGATTGTACATTGGCTATTTTCACAATGAAGTATGTTATACATTGAAAAAACATACTCTCATTGCTATCTGAAAAGTTGTGAGATTGTAGATCAGCTGTATGTAAAAAACACTCAATTAAGTATTTCATGTTATCTTTAACAATTGCAGATGTATTCATTGATAGTCATGTTGTGTGAAATGCAACTTGGATGAAGTCTGCACCAAGTGAGGCTTGAACTGGTGACCTTCAGGTTGTGGGGCACACATTTAAGCGAGAAGCCACCAACAGACAAGAACCTGTGAAAAAGGAGATCACAGAGATCATACAGTTTCACGCAAATAGCTGAAAAATCCTGGGTTTAAGTGTTTTTCAAACTGCTCAAGATTGCGGACAATCTAAGGGCGGTGCTTACTGGTCAACGTGATAGATGTGTTCCTCATTAGTCAAGGCACATGTGTAAGCAGGTCTAATGGCTGTCGGCCAAACGAGGCATGACTTTTGCCTGTTTAAAGTTTCAATTTTCAAAAAATTGCTATAGCGCCCCCGTTTGACCAATTAGAGTAAGATTGGTTTCAGTGATATTTGGAATGGCCCTTTACATTTCTGCAAAGTTTCAAAGAATGGTAAGTCTGCATGTATGTGTTAGGGGCAGATGAATAATTGTCATAAAACTGCAATATTCATTGGCTCATTAAAACTTCATTTTTTCACTTATGGAAGATATTTTGCAAACGTTTTTTGGTATAGGTCCAAAGTTCATGTGTAAAAAGTTTCGTGCAGATTACTCAAAAATCCCAGGAGGAGATAGGTTTTAACTGTTTTTCATATAATTCCAAATGGTGGGAGATCTAAAGGTCAGAGGTCAAAAGTCAGAGGGTGAAAGTTGTTCAGCATGAGGAGACGCATATGTGTATCCAAGTTTCATGGCTGTAGGTCAAACAGGGCATGAGTTGTACCTGTTCAAAGTTGGCATTTTCAATTGAATGCTATAGCGCCACCTTTGGACGAAAGATTGTGAGAATTATTTTTTGATCGTTTTTCATGACCATCTACCATATGGCCGAGTTTCATAAAAAGCGACTGCACGGTTCAGCCAGAACTGCCAAAAGTGGCAGAAGAAGAAGAAGAAGAAGAAGAAATGGAATAATGCGAATAACAATATGGGTCCATGCTGGAAGCCTGGCCCCATAATAATGAAAGTGTAGAGATGTAATAGGGTTCAAAGCCTTACAGGCTCTCGAAACCTAACTAGAAAAAGTGCTCTTCGGAACACAGGTCTCCGCCAGGTCAGGTAGGTTATTGTCGGCCAGCAATATTCAAAATTCTCCAATCAGGATGGAATATGACAAATCGGAAAGATCAGTCTTGATCACGTGACTATAGAGATACTGTGTACCGATTTGTGTGAGGTTTGGACAAAATCTGTAGGAGTAATATAAAAAAAATGTTTAGCAACACTCTGCCTCCTGATGGCACTATAACAGGACGATTAAAAACATTGCCAGAGCTTCTGCTCTGGCATCCAGGGAGTGTGTGTGCACAGTTTCGCTGCGAAACCAACGGTGCCGGAGATTAGCTGTTCACAGACGGACGGACACTCACACGGACGAATGGACAGGGTGCAAAACATAGTCTCGACCATGCCTTTGGCCTGGCGGAGACAATACTTTGTACAGCATACACTGTAATAGTATCACACCAACTGCCAACTGTTTTTTAGTTTTTTTGTTGTTATTTCTGCAGTGCAACAGGCACTATGAAAGGCTTTGTAGCACGACAGTGTTTTCTGCAACATAGCAAAGACTGTTGCCGTGAAACAACAGCTTTCTATTTCACAGAACTGTTTTTTTTAACCACTGAGCCACTGAGCCACGCATCGTTATGGGATAAGCTATTTTCAAACAATTGTTGAAATTGTTGAAATTTGTTTTTATTTGATGCCCACATTTGGGATGCCAGGGTTAAAGGGCTTAAGAGTTTCGGTTCTGTGTGTCTTTGCAGGCCTGTTTGGTTCACATCAAAAGCTCTTAGATCAGCTTTTTCCGCTGTTTTTACCTTTTTTTTTCGTATAAATGTCAGTAAAATGTCAATGTATTTCAGTTATTATATCTTCCCTGCACATTTTTTTTATTACGAGGCCTGAAAGTCAAACAAATCTATAATTGTAATCATTTGTACCAATGTTCAATGCCAAAAAACACAATTAAATCATTAATCACAATTATTAGCGTGACAATTAATCGTCAACTTAAATGTGTAATCGCGACAGCCCTATACATGACTGTATACTCTGTCATGTTATTATATTATGCTGCTTTTTAACAGCTGATTTAAACCATACATGCACCTTATGTACTTGCATTTGTTGCGTTTTCACTGCTTCATCCCAATGCTATTTTAACCACACACCTTATGTATATCACCATAAACCTTATGCATATATTTCACAGTGCCAATGTATCTGATATCTGATACTGTATATCTGAGATATGTTTTTCTGTTTCTACCTCTATTGAAACTGCAATTGATGGAACTTGCAGGACAAGTTTTTTTTTTACACCTGTAGTTGTGGTGTAACAATTGAGTTGAGTTGGAAATATCATTATTTTTGCTTATCCAAGATAGCAGTGTCTGTCGACCCAAAGCTTTTGAAACTACTTTTGTATCGATGTTACTTTTTCCGTTCATTATTTGTGATTGGCACATACTGATCATTAAACATAATTTAGTCTGTGGTGAAATGATTTAGGCACATGACACAATACTACTTGCGTTTGTTCTTCGTTATCAGCTACTCATAGCTTGTGTAATGCCCTCCTTATTTGATTTAAAATATGCAGGATTATCCTCTATTTTACTCTTATGGTCGTTGAAGAACATTATTTGCACCTTGTATACAACATGCAGTATATGTACTGTATATATGCATTTGCTGTGGCCCTTTTTGTGTGTATAGGTTGGCTCTGATCTCAACAGTTCTGGCTTTGGCTTGGCTAATGCAATAAATCACAAGGGCAATGACTGGCGCTTATTAAACATGATTAAATGAGCCAGTGGGCTGAGTCTGCATGTACCCAGCAAGTTCTTTGAATCAATACTAGCTTTGAGCAGCAGCTCTTGTGTGTCAAACAAAGTCATACTGATCCTAACCCATTAAGACCTGGGACGCATCTCTGTCAGTTTTAGATTTATTTGTTTTTTCAAAAATAGCAGATATACAAGCTCATAGCGCGGCACCGAGTGCCGCGCTATGAGCTTGTAGATCTGCTATTTTTGAAAAATCGTGAAAATGTTTGCCAATCTTTGAATATATTTTTTTTATATACATTTTTTTACTCAAATCTTTGCTTTTGGTGGGTCCCTGGAACAACATATTTTGAGATGGGGGTCCGCGGCCAAATACATATCATTTTGGTCCTTGACATGAAAACCACTGATATTATAGCAACAACAATTCAATTCTTAGATTTTTTGTTAGGATTTAGAAGACAATTGTTAAATCCCTAGACGCAAAGATTTGAGTTAAAAATGTGTGCTTTAAAAATATATATATATTCAAAGATTTGCTAAAAAATCCCATTATTTTTATAAAAATAGCCAAAGAAATCTTAAAATGACACAGATGCGTTCCAGGTCTTAATGGGCTAATTGGCCGAGGGATGAAACCAACCAAAAAGGATTCCAATAACGGTCTTTTCTTTCTCATGTGTGTACTGTCTGCAGGCTTTGGTGGACCGTTTTGTGAAGTAGATCTCAACGAGTGCGAGTCCAGTCCATGCCAGCGTGGTGCGATCTGTGTGGATGGAGTTGACTCATATCAGTGCCTCTGCTCAGACGGTAAGCTACAGTACAGTGTGCTTATGGCTCTTTTCAACAATAAGAACTAAGCCAACTGTGCTGTGCTGTGCAGTGTGAAATGTTTCGCAGGTTATTTTTATGCGCTGCGACTCGGTTTCAGAAAAGGTTCTCAAGAGGTGCTGTTGCTCAGGATTGGTCAAGACGAGATGATAACCAGACACTAGAACAAAATATTGACGTCCCTAACAAAACAACCAGCTCCCATCCAATAATAATGTGTTACAAATGGCCATGCGCCACCGTTGAGACTGGCGTCCGATTATCCATTCATGGTGCCTTCGGCTCAATTCCTCCACTGCACCCCTACTCCAGCACGGCACCTCTAGCTTGGCCAGAGGCATCAATGCTTATGCATTAAGCGTGTTTGTAGGCTGGGTTCTTCATATATACTGTATATAACCCTCACATTTGATGTCTTAATAGTATCAAGTAATGATTGTGCCCATCCCTATGTGATGGGTAACTTTAACCATTTTCGACGAGGCAGCGTGGCATGCACTGTTGTTATGTAATGCTCATATACATACAGTATGTGTGTGTTATAGCTTGCTATTTGACCTATCTGTGTCTTATTTGTGCTGGTAAACTGTAGAATATGGTACATGACTGCACAGTACTTGTATTATACTTTGCTATGCATTAGTTGGTTGTAATTGTATCGCAGTGTAGTTTGTGTGGTGGTTTGATATGGTCAGTAACTGATATATCAGACGAGGTGACATAAAGCAAGTTCGCCACACCACACGCACGCTCCAAAGACACACCACACGCACGCTCCAAAGACACACCACACGCAAGCTCCAAATACACACCACACGCACGCTCCAAAGACACACCACACGCACGCTCCAAATACACACCACACGCACGCTCCAAAGACACACCACACGCACGCTCCAAATACACACCACACGCACGCTCCAAATACACACCACACGCACGCTCCAAAGACACACCACACGCACGCTCCAAAGACACACCACACGCACGCTCCAAATACACACCACACGCACGCTCCAAAGACACACCACACGCACGCTCCAAAGACACACCACACGCACGCTCCAAATACACACCACACGCACGCTCCAAAGACACACCACACGCACGCTCCAAAGACACACCACACGCACGCTCCAAATACACACCACACGCACGCTCCAAAGACACACCACACGCACGCTCCAAAGACACACCACACGCAAGCTCCAAATACACACCACACGCACGCTCCAAAGACACACCACACGCACGCTCCAAATACACACCACACGCACGCTCCAAATACACACCACACGCACGCTCCAAAGACACACCACACGCACGCTCCAAATACACACCACACGCACGCTCCAAATACACACCACACGCACGCTCCAAAGACACACCAAACGCACGCTCCAAATACACATCACACGCACGCTCCAAATACACACCACACGCACGCTCCAAAGACACACCACACGCACGCTCCAAAGACACACCACACGCACGCTCCAAATACACACCACACGCACGCTCCAAAGACACACCACACGCACGCTCCAAATACACACCACACGCACGCTCCAAAGACACACCACACGCACGCTCCAAAGACACACCACACGCACGCTCCAAATACACACCACACGCACGCTCCAAATACACACCACACTTACGCTCCAAAGACACACCACACGCACGCTCCAAAGACACACCACACGCACGCTCCAAATACACACCACACGCACGCTCCAAAGACACACCACACGCACGCTCCAAATAAACACCACACGCACGCTCCAAAGACACACCACACGCACGCTCCAAAGACACACCACACGCACGCTCCAAATACACACCACACGCACGCTCCAAAGACACACCACACGCACGCTCCAAATACACACCACACGCACGCTCCAAAGACACACCACACGCACGCTCCAAAGACACACCTAACGCACGCTCCAAAGACACACCACACGCACGCTCCAAAGACACACCACACGCACGCTCCAAAGACACACCACACGCACGCTCCAAAGACACACCTCACGCACGCTCCAAAGACACACCACACGCACGCTCCAAAGACACACCACACGCACGCTCCAAATACACACCACACGCACGCTCCAAAGACACACCACACGCACGCTCCAAAGACACACCACACGCACGCTCCAAAGACACACCACACGCACGCTCCAAAGACACACCACACGCACGCTCCAAAGACACACCACACGCACGCTCCAAATACACACCACACGCACGCTCCAAATACCCACCCCACGCACGCTCCAAATACCCACCCCACGCACGCTCCAAAGACACACCACACGCACGCTCCAAATACACACCCCACGCACGCTCCAAAGACACACCACACGCACGCTCCAAATACACACCAAACGCACGCTCCAAATACACACCCCACGCACGCTCCAAATACACACCACACGCACGCTCCAAATACACACCCCACGCACGCTCCAAATACACACCACACGCACGCTCCAAATACACACCACACGCACGCTCCAAATACACACCACACGCACGCTCCAAATACACACCCCACGCACGCTCCAAATACCCACCCCACGCACGCTCCAAATACCCACCCCACGCACGCTCCAAATACCCACCCCACGCACGCTCCAAATACCCACCCCACGCACGCTCCAAATACCCACCCCACGCACGCTCCAAATACACACCCCACGCACGCTCCAAATACCCACCCCACGCACGCTCCAAATACCCACCCCACGCACGCTCCAAATACCCACCCCACGCACGCTCCAAATACCCACCCCACGCACGCTCCAAATACCCACCCCACGCACGCTCCAAATACCCACCCCACGCACGCTCCAAATACCCACCCCACGCACGCTCCAAATACCCACCCCACGCACGCTCCAAATACCCTCCCCACGCACGCTCCAAATACCCACCCCACGCACGCTCCAAATACCCACCCCACGCACGCTCCAAATACCCACCCCACGCACGCTCCAAATACCCACCCCACGCACGCTCCAAATACCCACCCCACGCACGTTCCAAATACCCACCCCACGCTAGCTCCAAATACCCACCCCATGCACGCTCCAAATACCCACCCCACTCACGCTCCAAATACCCACCCCACGCACGCTCCAAATACCCACCCCACGCACGCTCCAAATACCCACCCCACGCACGCTCCAAATACCCACCCCACGCACGCTCCAAATACCCACCCCACGCACGCTCCAAATACCCACCCCACGCACGCTCCAAATACCCACCCCACGCACGCTCCAAATACCCACCCCACGCACGCTCCAAATACCCACCCCACGCACGCTCCAAATACCCACCCCACGCACGCTCCAAATACCCACCCCACGCACGCTCCAAATACCCACCCCACGCACGCTCCAAATACCCACCCCACGCACGCTCCAAATACCCACCCCACGCACGCTGCAAATACCCAACCCACGCACGCTCCAAATACCCACCCCACGCACGCTCCAAATACCCACCCCACGCACGCTCCAAATACCCACCCCACGCACGCTCCAAATACCCACCCCACGCACGCTCCAAATACCCACCCCACGCACGCTCCAAATACCCACCCCACGCACGCTCCAAATACCCACCCCACGCACGCTCCAAATACCCACCCCACGCACGCTCCAAATACCCACCCCACGCACGCTCCAAATACCCACCCCACGCACGCTCCAAATACCCACCCCACGCACGCTCCAAATACCCACCCCACGCACGCTCCAAATACCCACCCCGCGCACGCTCCAAATACCCACCCCACGCACGCCCCAAATACCCACCCCACGCACGCCCCAAATACCCACCCCACGCACGCCCCAAATACCCACCCCACGCAAGCCCCAAATACCCACCCCACGCACGCCCCAAATACCCACCCCACGCACGCCCCAAATGCCCACCCCACGCACGCCCCAAATACCCACCCCACGCACGCCCCAAATACCCACCCCACGCACGCCACGCACGCCCCAAATACCCACCCCACGCACGCCCCAAATACCCACCCCACGCACGCCCCAAATACCCACCCCACGCACGCCCCAAATACCCACCCCACGCACGCCCCAAATACCCACCCCACGCACGCCCCAAATACCCACCCCACGCACGCCCCAAATACCCACCCCACGCACGTCCCAAATACCCACCCCACGCACGCCCCAAATACCCACCCCACGCACGCCCCAAATACCCACCCCACGCACGCCCCAAATACCCACCCCACGCACGCCCCAAATACCCACCCCACGCACGCCCCAAATACCCACCCCACGCACGCCCCAAATACCCACCCCACGCACGCCCCAAATACCCACCCCACGCACGCCCCAAATACCCACCCCACGCACGCCCCAAATACCCACCCCACGCACGCCCCAAATACCCACCCCACGCCCCAAATACCCACCCCACGCACGCCCCAAATACCCACCCCATACCCACCCCACGCACGCCCCAAATACCCACCCCACGCCCGCCCCAAATACCCACCCCACGCACGCCCCAAATACCCACCCCACGCACGCCCCAAATACCCACCCCACGCACGCCCCAAATACCCACCCCACGCACGCCCCAAATACCCACCCCACGCACGCCCCAAATACCCACCCCACGCACGCCCCAAATACCCACCCCACGCACGCCCCAAATACCCACCCCACGCACGCCCCAAATACCCACCCCACGCACGACCCAAATACCCACCCCACGCACGCCCCAAATACCCACCCCACGCACGCCCCAAATACCCACCCCACGCACGCTCCAAATACCCACCCCACGCACGCTCCAAATACCCACCCCACGCACGCCCCAAATACCCACCCCACGCACGCCCCAAATACCCACCCCACGCACGCCCCAAATACCCACCCCACGCACGCCCCAAATACCCACCCCACGCACGCCCCAAATACCCACCCCACGCACGCTCCAAATACCCACCCCACGCACGCTCCAAATACCCACCCCACGCACGCTCCAAATACCCACCCCACGCACGCTCCAAATACCCACCCCACGCACGCTCCAAATACCCACCCCACGCACGCTCCAAATACCCACCCCACGCACGCTCCAAATACCCACCCCACGCACGCTCCAAATACCCACCCCACGCACGCTCCAAATACCCACCCCACGCACGCTCCAAATACCCACCCCACGCACGCTCCAAATACCCACCCCACGCACGCTCCAAATACCCACCCCACGCACGCTCCAAATACCCACCCCACGCACGCTCCAAATACCCACCCCACGCACGCTCCAAATACCCACCCCACGCACGCCCCAAATACCCACCCCACGCACGCCCCAAATACCCACCCCACGCACGCCCCAAATACCCACCCCACGCACGCCCCAAATACCCACCCCACGCACGCCCCAAATACCCACCCCACGCACGCCCCAAATACCCACCCCACGCACGCCCCAAATACCCACCCCACGCACGCCCCAAATACCCACCCCACGCACGCCCCAAATACCCACCCCACGCACGCCCCAAATACCCACCCCACGCACGCCCCAAATACCCACCCCACGCACGCCCCAAATACCCACCCCACGCACGCCCCAAATACCCACCCCACGCACGCCCCAAATACCCACCCCACGCACGCCCCAAATACCCACCCCACGCACGCCCCAAATACCCACCCCACGCACGCCCCAAATACCCACCCCACGCACGCCCCAAATACCCACCCCACGCACGCCCCAAATACCCACCCCACGCACGCCCCAAATACCCACCCCACGCACGCCCCAAATACCCACCCCACGCACTCCCCAAATACCCACCCCACGCACGCCCCAAATACCCACCCCACGCACGCCCCAAATACCCACCCCACGCACGCCCCAAATACCCACCCCACGCCCCAAATACCCACCCCACGCACGCCCCAAATACCCACCCCATACCCACCCCACGCACGCCCCAAATACCCACCCCACGCCCGCCCCAAATACCCACCCCACGCACGCCCCAAATACCCACCCCACGCACGCCCCAAATACCCACCCCACGCACGCCCCAAATACCCACCCCACGCACGCCCCAAATACCCACCCCACGCACGCCCCAAATACCCACCCCACGCACGCCCCAAATACCCACCCCACGCACGCCCCAAATACCCACCCCACGCACGCCCCAAATACCCACCCCACGCACGCCCCAAATACCCACCCCACGCCCCAAATACCCACCCCACGCACGCCCCAAATACCCACCCCACGCACGCCCCAAATACCCACCCCACGCACGCCCCATATACCCACCCCACGCACGCGCCAAATACCCACCCCACGCACGCCCCAAATACCCACCCCACGCACGCCCCAAATACCCACCCCACGCACGCTCCAAATACCCACCCCACGCACGCTCCAAATACCCACCCCACGCACGCTCCAAATACCCACCCCACGCACGCTCCAAATACCCACCCCACGCACGCTCCAAATACCCACCCCACGCACGCGCCAAATACCCACCCCACGCACGCTCCAAATACACACCACACGCACGCTCCAAATACACACCCCACGCACGCTCCAAATACCCACCCCACGCACGCTCCAAATACCCACCCCACGCACGCTCCAAATACCCACCCCACGCACGCTCCAAATACCCACCCCACGCACGCTCCAAATACCCACCCCACGCACGCTCCAAATACACACCCCACGCACGCTCCAAATACCCACCCCACGCACGCTCCAAATACCCACCCCACGCACGCCCCAAATACCCACCCCACGCACGCTCCAAATACCCACCCCACGCACGCTCCAAATACCCACCCCACGCACGCTCCAAATACCCACCCCACGCACGCACCAAATACCCACCCCACGCACGCCCCAAATACCCACCCCACGCACGCCCAAATACTCACCCCACGCACGCCCCAAATACCCACCCCACGCACGCCCCAAATACCCACCCCACGCACGCTCCAAATACCCACCCCACGCACGCTCCAAATACCCACCCCACGCACGCTCCAAATACCCACCCCACGCACGCTCCAAATACCCACCCCACGCACGCTCCAAATACCCACCCCACGCACGCTCCAAATACCCACCCCACGCACGCTCCAAATACCCACCCCACGCACGCTCCAAATACCCACCCCACGCACGCCCCAAATACCCACCCCACGCACGCCCCAAATACCCACCCCACGCACGCCCCAAATACCCACCCCACGCACGCCCCAAATACCCACCCCACGCCCCAAATACCCACCCCACGCACGCCCCAAATACCCACCCCATACCCACCCCACGCACGCCCCAAATACCCACCCCACGCCCGCCCCAAATACCCACCCCACGCACGCCCCAAATACCCACCCCACGCACGCCCCAAATACCCACCCCACGCACGCCCCAAATACCCACCCCACGCACGCCCCAAATACCCACCCCACGCACGCCCCAAATACCCACCCCACGCACGCCCCAAATACCCACCCCACGCACGCCCCAAATACCCACCCCACGCACGCCCCAAATACCCACCCCACGCACGCCCCAAATACCCACCCCACGCCCCAAATACCCACCCCACGCACGCCCCAAATACCCACCCCACGCACGCCCCAAATACCCACCCCACGCACGCCCCAAATACCCACCCCACGCACGCGCCAAATACCCACCCCACGCACGCCCCAAATACCCACCCCACGCACGCCCCAAATACCCACCCCACGCACGCTCCAAATACCCACCCCACGCACGCTCCAAATACCCACCCCACGCACGCTCCAAATACCCACCCCACGCACGCTCCAAATACCCACCCCACGCACGCTCCAAATACCCACCCCACGCACGCGCCAAATACCCACCCCACGCACGCTCCAAATACACACCACACGCACGCTCCAAATACACACCCCACGCACGCTCCAAATACCCACCCCACGCACGCTCCAAATACCCACCCCACGCACGCTCCAAATACCCACCCCACGCACGCTCCAAATACCCACCCCACGCACGCTCCAAATACCCACCCCACGCACGCTCCAAATACACACCCCACGCACGCTCCAAATACCCACCCCACGCACGCTCCAAATACCCACCCCACGCACGCCCCAAATACCCACCCCACGCACGCTCCAAATACCCACCCCACGCACGCTCCAAATACCCACCCCACGCACGCTCCAAATACCCACCCCACGCACGCCCCAAATACCCACCCCACGCACGCCCCAAATACCCACCCCACGCACGCCCCAAATACCCACCCCACGCACGCCCAAAATACCCACCCCACGCACGCCCCAAATACCCACCCCACGCACGCTCCAAATACCCACCCCACGCACGCTCCAAATACCCACCCCACGCACGCTCCAAATACCCACCCCACGCACGCTCCAAATACCCACCCCACGCACGCTCCAAATACCCACCCCACGCACGCTCCAAATACCCACCCCACGCACGCTCCAAATACCCACCCCACGCACGCTCCAAATACCCACCCCACGCACGCTCCAAATACCCACCCCACGCACGCTCCAAATACCCACCCCACGCACGCTCCAAATACCCACCCCACGCACGCCCCAAATACCCACCCCACGCACGCCCCAAATACCCACCCCACGCACGCCCCAAATACCCACCCCACGCACGCCCCAAATACCAACCCCACGCACGCCCCAAATACCCACCCCACGCACGCCCCAAATACCCACCCCACGCACGCCCCAAATACCCACCCCACGCACGCCCCAAATACCCACCCCACGCACGCTCCAAATACCCACCCCACGCACGCTGCAAATACCCACCCCACGCACGCTCCAAATACCCACCCCACGCACGCTCCAAATACCCACCCCACGCACGCTCCAAATACCCACCCCACGCACGCTCCAAATACCCACCCCACGCACGCTCCAAATACCCACCCCACGCACGCTCCAAATACCCACCCCACGCACGCTCCAAATACCCACCCCACGCACGCTCCAAATACCCACCCCACGCACGCTCCAAATACCCACCCCACGCACGCTCCAAATACCCACCCCACGCACGCTCCAAATACCCACCCCACGCACGCTCCAAATACCCACCCCACGCACGCTCCAAATACCCACCCCACGCACGCCCCAAATACCCACCCCACGCACGCCCCAAATACCCACCCCACGCACGCCCCAAATACCCACCCCACGCACGCCCCAAATACCCACCCCACGCACGCCCCAAATACCCACCCCACGCACGCCCCAAATACCCACCCCACGCCCCAAATACCCACCCCACGCACGCCCCAAATACCCACCCCACGCACGCCCCAAATACCCACCCCACGCACGCCCCAAATACCCACCCCACGCACGCCCCAAATACCCACCCCACGCACGCCCCAAATACCCACCCCACGCACGCCCCAAATACCCACCCCACGCACGCCCCAAATACCCACCCCACGCACGCCCCAAATACCCACCCCACGCACGCTCCAAATACCCACCCCACGCACGCCCCAAATACCCACCCCACGCACGCCCCAAATACCCACCCCACGCACGCCCCAAATACCCACCCCACGCACGCCCCAAATACCCACCCCACGCCCCAAATACCCACCCCACGCCCCAAATACCCACCCCACGCACGCCCCAAATACCCACCCCACGCACGCCCCAAATACCCACCCCACGCACGCCCCAAATACCCACCCCACGCACGCCCCAAATACCCACCCCACGCACGACCCAAATACCCAACCCACGCACGCCCCAAATACCCACCCCACGCACGCCCCAAATACCCACCCCAAGCCCCAAATACCCACCCCACGCACGCCCCAAATACCCACCCCACGCACGCCCCAAATACCCACCCCACGCACGCTCCAAATACCCTCCCCACGCACGCTCCAAATACCCACCCCACGCACGCTCCAAATACCCACCCCACGCACGCTCCAAATACCCACCCCACGCACGCTCCAAATACCCACCCCACGCACGCTCCAAATACCCACCCCACGCACGCTCCAAATACCCACCCCACGCACGCTCCAAATACCCACCCCACGCACGCTCCAAATACCCACCCCACGCACGCTCCAAATACCCACCCCACGCACGCTCCAAATACCCACCCCACGCACGCTCCAAATACCCACCCCACGCACGCTCCAAATACCCACCCCACGCACGCTCCAAATACCCACCCCACGCACGCTCCAAATACCCACCCCACGCACGCTCCAAATACCCACCCCACGCACGCTCCAAATACCCACCCCACGCACGCTCCAAATACCCACCCCACGCACGCTCCAAATACCCACCCCACGCACGCTCCAAATACCCACCCCACGCACGCTCCAAATACCCACCCCACGCACGCTCCAAATACCCACCCCACGCACGCTCCAAATACCCACCCCACGCACGCTCCAAATACCCACCCCACGCACGCTCCAAATACCCAACCCACGCACGCTCCAAATACCCACCCCACGCACGCCCCAAATACCCACCCCAAGCACCCCCCAAATACCCACCCCACGCACGCCCCAAATACCCACCCCACGCACGCCCCAAATACCCACCCCACGCACGCCCCAAATACCCACCCCACGCACGCCCCAAATACCCACCCCACGCACGCCCCAAATACCCACCCCAAGCCCCAAATACCCACCCCACGCACGCCCCAAATACCCACCCCACGCACGCCCCAAATACCCACCCCACGCACGCTCCAAATACCCTCCCCACGCACGCTCCAAATACCCACCCCACGCACGCTCCAAATACCCACCCCACGCACGCTCCAAATACCCACCCCACGCACGCTCCAAATACCCACCCCACGCACGCTCCAAATACCCACCCCACGCACGCTCCAAATACCCACCCCACGCACGCTCCAAATACCCACCCCACGCACGCTCCAAATACCCACCCCACGCACGCTCCAAATACCCACCCCACGCACGCTCCAAATACCCACCCCACGCACGCTCCAAATACCCACCCCACGCACGCTCCAAATACCCACCCCACGCACGCTCCAAATACCCACCCCACGCACGCTCCAAATACCCACCCCACGCACGCTCCAAATACCCACCCCACGCACGCTCCAAATACCCACCCCACGCACGCTCCAAATACCCACCCCACGCACGCTCCAAATACCCAACCCACGCACGCTCCAAATACCCACCCCACGCACGCTCCAAATACCCACCCCACGCACGCTCCAAATACCCACCCCACGCACGCTCCAAATACCCACCCCACGCACGCTCCAAATACCCACCCCACGCACGCTCCAAATACCCACCCCACGCACGCTCCAAATACCCACCCCACGCACGCTCCAAATACCCACCCCACGCACGCTCCAAATACCCACCCCACGCACGCTCCAAATACCCACCCCACGCACGCTCCAAATACCCACCCCACGCACGCCCCAAATACCCACCCCACGCACGCCCCAAATACCCACCCCACGCACGCCCCAAATACCCACCCCACGCACGCCCCAAATACCCACCCCACGCACGCCCCAAATACCCACCCCACGCACGCCCCAAATACCCACCCCACGCACGCCCCAAATACCCACCCCACGCACGCCCCAAATACCCACCCCACGCACGCCCCAAATACCCACCCCACGCACGCCCCAAATACCCACCCCACGCACGCCCCAAATACCCACCCCACGCACGCCCCAAATACCCATCCCACGCACGCCCCAAATACCCACCCCACGCACGCCCCAAATACCCACCCCACGCACGCCCCAAATACCCACCCCACGCACGCCCCAAATACCCACCCCACGCAAGCCCCAAATACCCACCCCACGTACGCCACGCACGCCCCAAATACCCACCCCACGCACGCCCCAAATACCCACCCCACGCACGCCCCAAATACCCACCCCACGCACGCCCCAAATACCCACCCCACGCACGCCCCAAATACCCACCCCACGCACGCCCCAAATACCCACCCCATGCACGCCCCAAATACCCACCCCACGCACGCCCCAAATACCCACCCCACGCACGCCCCAAATACCCACCCCACGCACGCTCCAAATACCCACCCCACGCACGCTCCAAATACCCACCCCACGCACGCTCCAAATACCCACCCCACGCACGCTCAAATACCCACCCCACGCACGCTCCAAATACCCACCCCACGCACGCTCCAAATACCCACCCCACGCACGCTCCAAATACCCACCCCACGCACGCTCCAAATACCCACCCCACGCACGCTCCAAATACCCACCCCACGCACGCTCCAAATACCCACCCCACGCACGCTCCAAATACCCACCCCACGCACGCTCCAAATACCCACCCCACGCACGCCCCAAATACCCACCCCACGCACGCCACGCACGCCCCAAATACCCACCCCACGCACGCCCCAAATACCCACCCCACG
Source organism: Gymnoscopelus microlampas (assembly GCF_963454915.1). Classification (NCBI taxonomy): domain Eukaryota; kingdom Metazoa; phylum Chordata; class Actinopteri; order Myctophiformes; family Myctophidae; genus Gymnoscopelus; species Gymnoscopelus microlampas. Next base: position 29,257,929 of record NC_139939.1, read on the forward strand.
CACGCCCCAAATACCCACCCCACGCACGCCCCAAATACCCACCCCAAGCACGCCCCAAATACCCACCCCACGCACGCCCCAAATACCCACCCCACGCACGCCCCAAATACCCACCCCACGCACGCCCCAAATACCCACCCCACGCACGCCCCAAATACCCACCCCACGCACGCCCCAAATACCCACCCCACGCACGCCCCAAATACCCACCCCACGCACGCTCCAAATACCCACCCCACGCACGCTCCAAATACCCACCCCACGCACGCTCCAAATACCCACCCCACGCACGCTCCAAATACCCACCCCACGCACGCTCCAAATACCCACCCCACGCACGCTCCAAATACCCACCCCACGCACGCTCCAAATACCCACCCCACGCACGCTCCAAATACCCACCCCACGCACGCTCCAAATACCCACCCCACGCACGCTCCAAATACCCACCCCACGCACGCTCCAAATACCCACCCCACGCACGCTCCAAATACCCACCCCACGCACGCTCCAAATACCCACCCCACGCACGCTCCAAATACCCACCCCACGCACGCTCCAAATACCCACCCCACGCACGCTCCAAATACCCACCCCACGCACGCTCCAAATACCCACCCCACGCACGCTCCAAATACCCACCCCACGCACGCTCCAAATACCCACCCCACGCACGCTCCAAATATCCACCCCACGCTAGCTCCAAATACCCACCCCACGCACGCTCCAAATACCCACCCCACGCACGCCCCAAATACCCACCCCACGCACGCCCCAAATACCCACCCCACGCACGCCCCAAATACCCACCCCACGCCCCAAATACCCACCCCACGCAAGCCCCAAATACCCACCCCACGCACGCCCCAAATACCCACCCCACGCACGCCCCAAATACCCACCCCACGCCCCAAATACCCACCCCACGCACGCCCCAAATACCCACCCCACGCACGCCCCAAATACCCACCCCACGCCCCAAATACCCACCCCACGCACGCCCCAAATACCCACCCCACGCACGCCCCAAATACCCACCCCACGCACGCCCCAAATACCCACCCCACGCACGCCCCAAATACCCACCCCACGCACGCCCCAAATACCCACCCCACGCACGCCCCAAATACCCACCCCAAGCCCCAAATACCCACCCCACGCACGCCCCAAATACCCACCCCACGCACGCCCCAAATACCCACCCCACGCACGCTCCAAATACCCTCCCCACGCACGCTCCAAATACCCACCCCACGCACGCTCCAAATACCCACCCCACGCACGCTCCAAATACCCACCCCACGCACGCTCCAAATACCCACCCCACGCACGCTCCAAATACCCACCCCACGCACGCCCCAAATACCCACCCCACGCACGCCCCAAATACCCACCCCACGCACGCCCCAAATACCCACCCCACGCACGCCCCAAATACCCACCCCACGCACGCTCCAAATACCCACCCCACGCACGCTCCAAATACCCACCCCACGCACGCTCCAAATACCCACCCCACGCACGCTCCAAATACCCACCCCACGCACGCTCCAAATACCCACCCCACGCACGCTCCAAATACCCACCCCACGCACGCTCCAAATACCCACCCCACGCACGCTCCAAATACCCACCCCACGCACGCTCCAAATACCCACCCCACGCACGCTCCAAATACCCACCCCACGCACGCTCCAAATACCCACCCCACGCACGCTCCAAATACCCACCCCACGCACGCTCCAAATACCCACCCCACGCACGCTCCAAATACCCACCCCACGCACGCTCCAAATACCCACCCCACGCACGCTCCAAATACCCACCCCACGCACGCTCCAAATACCCACCCCACGCACGCTCCAAATACCCACCCCACGCACGCTCCAAATACCCACCCCACGCACGCTCCAAATACCCACCCCACGCACGCTCCAAATACCCACCCCACGCACGCTCCAAATACCCACCCCACGCACGCTCCAAATACCCACCCCACGCACGCTCCAAATACCCACCCCACGCACGCTCCAAATACCCACCCCACGCACGCTCCAAATACCCACCCCACGCACGCTCCAAATACCCACCCCACGCACGCCCCAAATACCCACCCCACGCACGCCCCAAATACCCACCCCACGCACGCCCCAAATACCCACCCCACGCACGCCCCAAATACCCACCCCACGCACGCCCCAAATACCCACCCCACGCACGCCCCACGCACGCTCCAAATACCCACCCCACGCACGCTCCAAATACCCACCCCACGCACGCTCCAAATACCCACCCCACGCACGCTCCAAATACCCACCCCACGCACGCTCCAAATACCCACCCCACGCACGCTCCAAATACCCACCCCACGCACGCTCCAAATACCCACCCCACGCACGCTCCAAATACCCACCCCACGCACGCTCCAAATACCCACCCCACGCACGCTCCAAATACCCACCCCACGCACGCTCCAAATACCCACCCCACGCACGCTCCAAATACCCACCCCACGCACGCCCCAAATACCCACCCCACGCACGCCCCAAATACCCACCCCACGCACGCCCCAAATACCCACCCCACGCCCCAAATACCCACCCCACGCAAGCCCCAAATACCCACCCCACGCACGCCCCAAATACCCACCCCACGCACGCCCCAAATACCCACCCCACGCCCCAAATACCCACCCCACGCACGCCCCAAATACCCACCCCACGCACGCCCCAAATACCCACCCCACGCACGCCCCAAATACCCACCCCACGCCCCAAATACCCACCCCACGCCCCAAATACCCACCCCACGCACGCCCCAAATACCCACCCCACGCACGCCCCAAATTCCCCACCCCACGCACGCCCCAAATACCCACCCCACGCACGCCCCAAATACCCACCCCACGCACGCCCCAAATACCCACCCCACGCACGCCCCAAATACCCACCCCACGCACGCCCCAAATACCCACCCCACGCACGCCCCAAATACCCACCCCACGCCCCAAATACCCACCCCACGCACGCCCCAAATACCCACCCCACGCACGCCCCAAATACCCACCCCACGCACGCCCCAAATACCCACCCCACGCACGCCCCAAATACCCACCCCACGCACGCCCCAAATACCCTACCCACGCATGCCCCAAATACCCACCCCACGCACGCCCCAAATACCCACCCCACGCACGCCCCAAATACCCACCCCACGCACGCCCCAAATACCCACCCCACGCACGCCCCAAATACCCACCCCACGCACGCCCCAAATACCCACCCCACGCCCCAAATACCCACCCCACGCCCCAAATACCCACCCCACGCACGCCCCAAATACCCACCCCACGCACGCCCCAAATACCCACCCCACGCACGCCCCAAATACCCACCCCACGCACGCCCCAAATACCCACCCCACGCACGCCCCAAATACCCACCCCACGCACGCCCCAAATACCCACCCCACGCACGCCCCAAATACCCACCCCACGCACGCCCCAAATACCCACCCCACGCCCCAAATACCCACCCCACGCACGCCCCAAATACCCACCCCACGCACGCCCCAAATACCCACCCCACGCACGCCCCAAATACCCACCCCACGCACGCCCCAAATACCCACCCCACGCACGCCCCAAATACCCACCCCACGCACGCCCCAAATACCCACCCCACGCACGCCCCAAATACCCACCCCACGCCCCAAATACCCACCCCACGCACGCCCCAAATACCCACCCCACGCACGCCCCAAATACCCACCCCACGCACGCCCCAAATACCCACCCCACGCACGCCCCAAATACCCACCCCACGCACGCCCCAAATACCCACCCCACGCACGCCCCAAATACCCACCCCACGCACGCCCCAAATACCCACCCCACGCACGCCCCAAATACCCACCCCATGCCCCAAATACCCACCCCACGCACGCCCCAAATACCCACCCCACGCACGCCCCAAATAACCAACCCCACGCACGCCCCAAATACCCACCCCACGCACGCCCCAAATACCCACCCCACGCACGCCCCAAATACCCACCCCACGCACGCCCCAAATACCCACCCCACGCACGCCCCAAATACCCACCCCACGCACGCCCCAAATACCCACCCCACGCACGCCCCAAATACCCACCCCACGCACGCCCCAAATACCCACCCCACGCACGCCCCAAATACCCACCCCACGCCCCAAATACCCACCCCACGCACGCCCCAAATACCCACCCCACGCACGCCCCAAATACCCACCCCACGCCCCAAATACCCACCCCACGCACCCCAAATACCCACCCCACGCACGCCCCAAATACCCACCCCACGCACGCCCCAAATACCCACCCCACGCACGCCCCAAATACCCACCCCCACGCCCCAAATACCCACCCCACGCACGCCCCAAATACCCACCCCACGCACGCCCCAAATACCCACCCCACGCACGCCCCAAATACCCACCCCACGCACGCCCCAAATACCCACCCCACGCACGCCCCAAATACCCACCCCGACGCACGCCCCAAATACCCACCCCACGCACGCCCCAAATACCCACCCCACGCACGCCCCAAATACCCACCCCACGCACGCCCCAAATACCCACCCCACGCACGCCCCAAATACCCACCCCACACGCCCCAAATACCCACCCCACGCACGCCCCAAATACCCACCCCACGCACGCCCCAAATACCCACCCCACGCACGCCCCAAATACCCACCCCACGCACGCCCCAAATACCCACCCCACGCACGCCCCAAATACCCACCCCACGCACGCCCCAAATACCCACCCCACGCACGCCCCAAATACCCACCCCACGCACGCCCCAAATACCCACCCCACGCACGCCCCAAATACCCACCCCACGCACGCCCCAAATACCCACCCCACGCACGCCCCAAATACCCACCCCACGCACGCCCCAAATACCCACCCCACGCACGCCCCAAATACCCACCCCACGCACGCCCCAAATACCCACCCCACGCACGCCCCAAATACCCACCCCACGCACGCCCCAAATACCCACCCCACGCACGCCCCAAATACCCACCCCACGCACGCCCCAAATACCCACCCCACGCACGCCCCCCAAATACCCACCCCACGCACGCCCCAAATACCCACCCCACGCCCCAAATACCCACCCCACGCACGCCCCAAATACCCACCCCACGCACGCCCCAAATACCCACCCCCACGCACGCCCAAATACCCACCCCACGCACGCCCCAAATACCCACCCCACGCACGCCCCAAATACCCACCCCACGCACGCCCCAAATACCCACCCCACGCACGCCCCAAATACCCACCCACGCACGCCCCAAATACCCACCCCACGCACGCCCCAAATACCCACCCCACGCACGCCCCAAATACCCACCCCACGCACGCCCCAAATACCCACCCACGCACGCCCCAAATACCCACCCCACGCCCCAAATACCCACCCCACGCACGCCCCAAATACCCACCCCACGCACGCCCCAAATACCCACCCCACGCACGCCCCAAATACCCACCCCACGCACGCCCCAAATACCCACCCCACGCACGCCCCAAATACCCACCCCACGCACGCCCCAAATACCCACCCCACGCACGCCCCAAATACCCACCCCACGCACGCCCCAAATACCCACCCCAGCGCCCCAAATACCCACCCCACGCACGCCCCAAATACCCACCCCACGCACGCCCCAAATACCCACCCCACGCCCCAAATACCCACCCCACGCACGCCCCAAATACCCACCCCACGCACGCCCCAAATACCCACCCCACGCACGCCCCAAATACCCACCCCACGCACGCCCCAAATACCCACCCCACGCACGCCCCAAATACCCACCCCACGCACGCCCCAAATACCCACCCCACGCACGCCCCAAATACCCACCCCACGCACGCCCCAAATACCCACCCCACGCACGCCCCAAATACCCACCCCACGCACGCCCAAATACCCACCCCACGCACGCCCCAAATACCCACCCCACGCACGCCCCAAATACCCACCCCCACGCCCCAAATACCCACCCCACGCACGCCCCAAATACCCACCCCACGCACGCCCCAAATACCCACCCCACGCCCCAAATACCCACCCCACGCACGCCCCAAATACCCACCCCACGCACGCCCCAAATACCCACCCCCACACGCCCCAAATACCCACCCCACGCACGCCCCAAATACCCACCCCACGCACGCCCCAAATACCCACCCCGAGCACGCCCCAAATACCCACCCCACGCCCCAAATACCCACCCCACGCACGCCCCAAATACCCACCCCACGCACGCCCCAAATACCCACCCCACGCACGCCCCAAATACCCACCCACGCACGCCCCAAATACCCACCCCACGCACGCCCCAAATACCCACCCCACGCACGCCCCAAATACCCACCCCACGCACGCCCCTAATACCCACCCCACGCACGCCCCAAATACCCACCCCACGCACGCCCCAAATACCCACCCCACGCACGCCCCAAATACCCACCCCACGCACGCCCCAATACCCACCCCACGCACGCCCCAAATACCCACCCCACGCACGCCCCAAATACCCACCCCACGCCCCAAATACCCACCCCACCACGCCCCAAATACCCACCCCACGCACGCCCCAAATACCCACCCCACGCACGCCCCAAATACCCACCCCACGCACGCCCCAAATACCCACCCCACGCACGCCCAAATACCCACCCCACGCACGCCCAAATACCCACCCCACGCCCCAAATACCCACCCCACGCACGCCCCAAATACCCACCCCACGCAACGCCCCAAATACCCACCCCACGCACGCCCCAAATACCCACCCCACGCACGCCCCAAATACCCACCCCACGCACGCCCCAAATACCCACCCCACGCACGCCCCAAATACCCACCCCACGCACGCCCCAAATACCCACCCCACGCACGCCCCAAATACCCACCCCCACGCCCCAAATACCCACCCCACGCACGCCCCAAATACCCACCCCACGCACGCCCCAAATACCCACCCCACGCACGCCCCAAATACCCACCCCACGCACGCCCCAAATACCCACCCACGCACGCCCCAAATACCCACCCACGCACGCCCCAAATACCCACCCCACGCACGCCCAAATACCCACCCCCACGCCCCAAATACCCACCCCACGCACGCCCCAAATACCCACCCCACGCACGCCCCAAATACCCACCCCACGCACGCCCCAAATACCCACCCACGCACGCCCCAAATACCCACCCCCACGGCCCCAAATACCCACCCCACGCACGCCCCAAATACCCACCCCACGCACGCCCCAAATACCCACCCCACGCACGCCCCAAATACCCACCCCACGCACGCCCCAAATACCCACCCCACGCACGCCCCAAATACCCACCCCACGCACGCCCCAAATACCCACCCCACGCACGCCCCAAATACCCACCCCACGCACGCCCCAAATACCCACCCCACGCACGCCCCAAATACCCACCCCACGCACGCCCCAAATACCCACCCCACGCACGCCCCAAATACCCACCCCACGCACGCCCCAAATACCCACCCCACGCACGCCCCAAATACCCACCCCACGCACGCCCCAAATACCCACCCCCCACGCACCCCAAATACCCACCCCACCGCACGCCCCAAATACCCACCCCACGCACGCCCCAAATACCCACCCCACGCACGCCCCAAATACCCACCCCACGCACGCCCCAAATACCCACCCCACGCACGCCCAAATACCCACCCCACGCACGCCCCAAATACCCCCCCCACGCACGCCCCAAATACCCACCCCACGCACGCCCCAAATACCCACCCCCACGCCCCAAATACCCACCCCCACGCACGCCCCAAATACCCACCCCACGCACGCCCCAAATACCCACCCCACGCCCCAAATACCCACCCCACGCCCCAAATACCCACCCCACGCACGCCCCAAATACCCACCCCCCACGCCCCCAAATACCCACCCCACGCACGCCCCAAATACCCACCCCACCGCACCCCAAATACCCACCCCACGCACGCCCCAAATACCCACCCCACGCCCCAAATACCCACCCCACGCACGCCCCAAATACCCACCCCACGCACGCCCCAAATACCCACCCCACGCACGCCCCAAATACCCACCCCACGCCCCCAAATACCCACCCCACGCACGCCCCAAATACCCACCCCACGCACGCCCCAAATACCCACCCCACGCCCCAAATACCCACCCCACGCACGCCCCAAATACCCACCCCACGCACGCCCCAAATACCCACCCCACGCACGCCCCAAATACCCACCCCACGCCCCAAATACCCACCCCACGCACGCCCCAAATACCCACCCCACGCACGCCCCAAATACCCACCCCACGCACGCCCAAATACCCACCCCACGCACGCCCCAAATACCCACCCCACGCCCCAAATACCCACCCCACGCACGCCCCAAATACCCACCCCACGCACGCCCCAAATACCCACCCCACGCACGCCCCAAATACCCACCCCACGCACGCCCCAAATACCACCCCACGCCCAAATACCCACCCACGCCCAAATACCCACCCCACGCACGCCCCAAATACCCCACCCACGCACGCCCCAAATACCCACCCCACGCACGCCCCAAATACCCACCCCACGCACGCCCCAAATACCCACCCCACGCACGCCCCAAATACCCACCACACGCCCAATACCCACCCCACGCACGCCCCAAATACCCACCCCCACGCCCCCAAATACCCACCCCACGCACGCCCCAAATACCCACCCCACGCACGCCCCAAATACCACCCACGCACGCCCCAAATACCCACCCCACGCACGCCCCAAATACCCACCCCCACGCCCCAAATACCCACCCACGCACGCCCCAAATACCCACCCCACGCACGCCCCAAATACCCACCCCACGCACGCCCCAAATACCCACCCCACGCACGCCCCAAATACCCACCCCACGCCCCCAAATACCCACCCCACGCACGCCCCAAATACCCACCCCACGCCCCCAAATACCCACCCCACGCACGCCCCAAATACCCACCCCACGCACGCCCCAAATACCCACCCCACGCACGCCCCAAATACCCACCCCACGCCCCAAATACCCCACCCACGCACGCCCCAAATACCCACCCCACGCACGCCCCAAATACCCACCCACGCACGCCCCAAATACCCACCCCACGCACGCCCCAAATACCCACCCCACGCACGCCCCAAATACCCACCCCACGCACGCCCCAAATACCCACCCCACGCCCCAAATACCCACCCCACGCACGCCCCAAATACCCACCCCACGCACGCCCCAAATACCCACCCCACGCACGCCCCAAATACCCACCCCACGCCCCAAATACCCACCCCACGCACGCCCCAAATACCCACCCCACGCACGCCCCAAATACCCACCCCACGCACGCCCCAAATACCCACCCCACGCACGCCCCAAATACCCACCCCACGCCCAAATACCACCCCACGCCCCAAATACCCACCCCACGCACGCCCCAAATACCCACCCCACGCACGCCCCAAATACCCACCCCACGCACGCCCCAAATACCCACCCCACGCACGCCCCAAATACCCACCCCACGCACGCCCCAAATACCCACCCCCACGGCCCAAATACCCACCCCACGCACGCCCCAAATACCCACCCCACGCACGCCCCAAATACCCACCCCACGCACGCCCCAAATACCCACCCCGCACGCCGCCCAAATACCCACCCCACGCACGCCCCAAATACCCACCCCACGCACGCCCCAAATACCCACCCCACGCACGCCCCAAATACCCACCCCACGCACGCCCCAAATACCCACCCCGACGCCCCAAATACCCACCCCACGCACGCCCCAAATACCCACCCCACGCACGCCCCAAATACCCACCCCACGCACGCCCCAAATACCCACCCCACGCACGCCCAAATACCCACCCCACGCACGCCCCAAATACCCACCCCCCACGCCCCAAATACCCACCCCACGCACGCCCCAAATACCCACCCCACGCACGCCCCAAATACCCACCCCACGCACGCCCCAAATACCCACCCCACGCACGCCCCAAATACCCACCCCACGCACGCCCCAAATACCCACCCCACGCACGCCCCAAATACCCACCCACGCACACCCCAAATACCCACCCCACGCCCCCAAATACCCACCCCCGCACGCCCCAAATACCCACCCCCCACGCACGCCCCAAATACCCACCCCACGCACGCCCCAAATACCCACCCCACGCACGCCCCAAATACCCACCCCACGCACGCCCAAATACCCACCCCACGCACGCCCCAAATACCCACCCCACGCACGCCCCAAATACCCACCCACGCACGCCCCAAATACCCACCCCACGCACGCCCCAAATACCCACCCCACGCCCCCAAATACCCACCCCACGCACGCCCCAAATACCCACCCCACGCACGCCCCAAATACCCACCCCACGCCGCCCAAATACCCACCCCACGCACGCCCCAAATACCCACCCCACGCACGCCCCAAATACCCACCCCACGCACGCCCCAAATACCCACCCCACGCACGCCCAAATACCCACCCACGCACGCCCCAAATACCCACCCCACGCACGCCCCAAATACCCACCCCACGCACGCCCCAAATACCCACCCCACGCACGCCCCAAATACCCACCCCACGCACGCCACCCCCCAAATACCCACCCCACGCACGCCCCAAATACCCACCCCACGCACGCCCCAAATACCCACCCCACACGCACGCCCCAAATACCCACCCCACGCACGCCCCAAATACCCACCCCACGCACGCCCCAAATACCCACCCCACGCACGCCCCAAATACCCACCCCACGCACGCCCCAAATACCCACCCCACGCACGCCCCAAATACCCACCCCACGCACGCCCCAAATACCCACCCCACGCACGCCCCAAATACCCACCCCACGCACAGCCCCAAATACCCACCCCACGCCCCAAATACCCACCCCACGCACGCCCCAAATACCCACCCCACGCACGCCCCAAATACCCACCCCACGCACGCCCCAAATACCCACCCCACGCACGCCCCAAATACCCACCCCACGCACGCCCCAAATACCCACCCCACGCACGCCCCAAATACCCACCCCACGCACGCCCCAAATACCCACCCCACGCACGCCCCAAATACCCACCCCACGCCCCAAATACCCACCCCACGCACGCCCCAAATACCCACCCCACGCACGCCCCAAATACCCACCCCACGCACGCCCCAAATACCCACCCCACGCACGCCCCAAATACCCACCCCACGCACGCCCCAAATACCCACCCCACGCACGCCCCAAATACCCACCCCCACGCCCCAAATACCCACCCCACGCACGCCCCAAATACCCACCCCACGCACGCCCAAATACCCACCCCACGCACGCCCCAAATACCCACCCCACGCCGCCCAAATACCCACCCCACGCACGCCCCAAATACCCACCCCACGCACGCCCCAAATACCCACCCCACGCACGCCCAAATACCCACCCCACGCACGCCCCAAATACCCACCCCACGCACGCCCCAAATACCCACCCCACGCCCCCAAATACCCACCCCACGCACGCCCAAATACCCACCCCACGCACGCCCCAAATACCCACCCCACGCACGCCCCAAATACCCACCCCACGCACGCCCCAAATACCCACCCCACGCACGCCCCAAATACCCACCCCACGCACGCCCCAAATACCCACCCCACGCACGCCCCAAATACCCACCCAGCCACGCCCCAAATACCCACCCCACGCACGCCCCAAATACCCACCCCACGCACGCCCCAAATACCCACCCCACGCACGCCCCAAATACCCACCCCACGCACGCCCCAAATACCCACCCCACGCACGCCCCAAATACCCACCCCACGCACGCCCCAAATACCCACCCCACGCACGCCCCAAATACCCACCCCACGCACGCCCCAAATAC